>NW_019384430.1:792804-815703 GCF_000671375.1 Centruroides sculpturatus | reverse complement strand
TTTTATTAAAATGTAATTCTGCCAGCCCATTTCTACAAACAAATATTATATTTTTAATTGTGTTGGGATTGTCACCTGTGGACATTTTAAACTGTTTTACATATTCGTGCAGAGGCATAGCCTCTAAAGAAAGGTTGTCTCTGCAATGGAAATAGTTGTTCCTGGTGATTAGACATGGCAAGTAAACTTGGACTCGTATCCAGATGAATTTTATATTTCTAAAGTTATTAAATGGTCCTAGACTAGGCTTGGAGTGTCTAGATTTTGTGTTCACAAAAGTATCAATTATTAAGGTATGATTCTTAATAAAAATGGCAAACATCAACGAAAATAGTTTTTTTAATCTTTATTTTTATTTTCAGATGTTGGAAAACGGAATTTATTTCTTTTCGACTGTTAAAGGCTTACAAGATTCGAGGAAACCAAAGTTATGAAAACCATAATGAGTCTAACATGCGTACTTTTTAAATACCTTATAAAATCCTTTTATAATGCTATATAAAAATTATCTCACATTATAATCAAAGCTCATTGATAAATACTTTTACATTAACCAATACTGATTGTTTCATATGGAATTTAACTGCATTTATTACTTCGATTCCAAAAATTTTACTGTACTAATTTTAAATTAATGATTAAAACTACTTAATGTTTGTAAACGCAAATATGTTAGTAAGTATTGAAAGGTCACCGTACTAAACTGCAGACTTGTAACAATTTTATAATACTTTTTTACAACTTTTTCTGCTCTGTGGGCAATAAGAGGACTTCTTTTAGCATGCCCATTATGGGTTAGTATCTTGCCACCCCATTGTAGGCTAGGCCCACAATGGGGCGGCTAGGTAATTCGGGATGGGGCCGACATATCCGGTCGGATCACCCAGGTAAAATTCCTGGAGTTTTTTCGACCCATCCAGATTCTATTCGTGATCCCCACAGCGGCAAGCTGCCACCTTCTAATATTTCTCTATTTTAATCTTCTAATACTGTAGATAGTGATGTGCATATTTTTCACTGCTACTTCTCAAATGCCGTAAAATTTTAAATGAAAATGTGAAAGTTATGATAATTTCGTTTCTCGCCAACCATTAACCGAATTTATAAAAACTACTGAACAACCGTTGTGGGTTATCCATTCAACTATCACCTGTCACAGTGGAGTTCTCATATCTCATAGAGGAGTGTTATAGCTATGCGCTTTTCACTCCAGAAGAAACAGTAAGGAAGAGTCGGTCTTATAGAAGACGACCAATCCGAGGAAGACAGGATAGAGGTCACTAAGTAACCAAAGCCGGTATTATAAGAGACGACCCCCGCGAGAAAGGGAGACAGAATGCCTTCCGGGAGGACTTGGAGGGAAAGCTGGCCCCTATTCAGGCGTCATTGGCAAGGAGGAAAACCCGGAAAAAACTCCCGCTGCCAGCTCGTCCGAGTGAGGCGCGAACCCCCGATCGAACTCCGGTGTTTAGGGTCTGGTCACCACTAACAAGTGGAGACGGAGTCCACTCGGTTACCGGTGGGCCACAGTGGAGTTCTTTCCATATCTAACGCCTAAATAGGAAAACAGTGTCCCACAAAACACCACAACAGAATGTACTGTACCTACCCTCTGTAGCAAATTGCTGACGTGTTATATTTCTTTACACTAATTGAAATTAATCTAGTTAAAATTTAACAGATTACACTGTACTTCACTTGCATAGATTTATGTCATCAGCCAATGCGGCCTGCATTAAACCGAGTACTATCTATGCACCCGTCTTTTAGATAATGTCACATTTTGTGTCAGAATATTTTGTTTATTTGGTAAAATAATGTAAAAGATTTTTGATGTGTAAAAATGTTTTTTGTTTTCCGAAAAAATTAAATTGCATTTGAAAAAAAATGAGTAGGTCAATATTCTAATCATCTGTCACATGCTCGTGATAAACCAGTGGTCCACAGACCATACGTTCACAGCTATTATACTAAATTTGATCTTGTGTTAATTTTTATTCACTTTGAAAATGTATATTTCATGTAATAAATGTAATTTTATAAATTAAATTTTAAAACTTAAATTAAATCTAACGTTTATTTATCTTGAAATTTTAAAATATTTACTTTGGATTCAATGTCAATATGCTGTTAACCATACAGCAAATTCGTTCATTGATGTGTATAAATTTGAGTAAAATATATATAAGGTTAGAATAACACATTCCAGTTAAACGCTATCATCACTTCAACTTTATTACAACACAAATTAATCAATTGGAACAAGTGACAATAATCACAACCTTTATTGTCTTGTCCATTGCACAAATCATGAATGATTTCAGTGTAAAAGTAAGGAGTTAGATGTCTTTCTTATAATGTCTTGAAAGCTTTTAACCTTGACAGCTGAGATGTGAGTTTCTGGCATTTTTTCTTTATAGAATGGGATTGTAGTATTAGAAGTAATTGCACATATTTATGTGTATAGGGTTTTTTATTCCTGAAAATCCACCAAATTTTTTAAAAGTTCACTTTTTTTCTTATTTCGTGTTAAGGTTAATAAAGAAACTTTGCAAATAGAAAATATAATTAATACATAAACTGTCAGAATACATTTGTATTTATTAACTTTAAGCCTACTTATTAGTTTTTAATGTTTTGCTCGTTATGGCATGTCACAAATGGTCAATAATCAGTATGTAGCTTATTTGTGGCAGGACTCTGAAAATTCTTTACTTGTCAGAACCTGTAATATCTGGAATAATTGTGTTTATGTTGTTTTAATTTTTAATTAATCATGCCCAATGACTTCAATAACTGCGTAACGCCAGGTTGTGCAAATTGGGCAAGGATACAAACGTGTACGAAGTCTGCATATATGAAGTTTTTTTCATAAACCTGATTATTAAAGAAAAACGAATTGCCAAATTATTGGGCTATAAGCTTGATGTTTCTATTAATGCAGCCGGGATAGATAAATGAAGAATAGTAGAGAGCAAAAGAAGTACAACAATCTCGAAAACGAACTAGAATTCTTACAGGCTACAGGTGAAAAAACATATAACATCTAACTTCTCTTAAATGCATTAAAGGCGATTCCACCCACATTAATTAAATCGAAAAGTGGATTCTCGGTAGCAGGACCTTTTATTAGTAAAATAAGTATTTGATTGAATGATCAGATTACTGACCATCTTTGCTTTTTGAAATCTTATTATAAAAATTTACAATAATATTTTGTTTTATGTTTTATTTTAAAAACGAAAATTACCTTTTAAGTTAGAAGTTTGATCTAAGTTAATACAGTAGAGCGTCGATTATCCGAATCAATTGGGCACTGGAGTTGTTCGAATAACTGATATTTCGGATAACCGATTACGCACAAAAAAATAGTTTAACATATCCGATTTTGAAATTTTTCTCCGTTGCCTGTCGCTTCGCGTTGAATTTTCATCGATGTTTAAGCCTAACAAAAACTATTGTATCGTTAAAAATTATTTTTTTATTTTGTACAAACAAAATAAATATATTTAAAAATATAAAAACAATAAAAAGTTATACTTCAGATGTTAATTTAGTATCAAAAACGTAAAATATTTGAGTAGCCCAAGACATAGCCAAAGATTGCAGCGCCACAGCACTGGCAAAAGTTTAAATTTGTCGACTGGAATTCCTTCGGATAATTGATGTTTCGGATGATTGACTTTCGGATAATCGACGCTCTACTGTATATATATATATTTTTTAAATTTTAAATTCAATTCAAAGCATTTTTTGTCGTCGTCGTTGTTGCTGTTTTAAGCAGTTTCCAGCAAACTTTAATAAATTTTTTCTATTTGTGAATATTTCTACGTAATTCAAAGGTAATTTTTAATATATATCTTACACAGCTTTATTAATATGATTTTTGTAAGGTTTGCCGACGTTGAGGGGGAAAAAGTCTATCTCAAGTCAGAATGAGCCTAAGGGAAACCGTGTATGTAGGCGGTGGCGAAGGAGGCAAATGATGAACAAGTGTTTTACAAGATAAAACCCGTTTATTTGTTCGAATTCATGCTTACATCGATAATGGACAATTCCAAAATCTCCTGGGAACGGCGAAAGTTCGTGATCTCGGTTGTAGTTCGGGCGGACGAGAAGGATATCCGGACGAAGTAGAAGTTCGTTGCGGCGTCCTCGGTGATCGGCGGATGCACAGCACAAATTTAATCACCACTGTAGGGTTAATCCGGAGGAGACTCTCCTTCGACCTTGAAGTTCCGATTTTTATAGTTTTTCCCCCACTGTTCGCCTTTCGGATTGGTCCCTCGTCCCTTTTCTCGCTTCCCGATTGGTTTCTCCTTTGTCTCCAGGTGCAAGACGAAACTTTTTCGGGTCGCGGGAAAGGTCCGATTCGAGGTGTCCATCTGATACCTCTTTGTCGACTCTGTTCGAGGACTGTTTATAAAATAATAACACCTGCACTCATAACTCAGGCCGTTATTTACCATTTTTGACGTCTAAGAATTTAACGATCATTTTCACCTTTCACCTATCAAAAATTCCTCTATTTTTTTGTTCGAGAAGGTTTATTTCGGCCAACATTTTATAGACACGCGAGTCAAAGATCTACCTGTTTATGAGCGCTCGTGTTAGAGTTTGTCTTCCGCTAAGACATTAACAGATAGTTGACACATACTCGAACCGTTCCGAGTCTCGTTGTTTACATCTCGTGTCGCGCAACAATTTCACGGTTTACTCGAGTTCGAACCTCGTCAGGGAACCCACATTTTGGAGATTGCAGAACGTATTAAATTACTTTAAAAAATGAAAAATAATTATATCATTTCATTTCAAGGTATGTTGTTTCTTTTAAAAATAATTAATTTTATCCCGGGTTTTTTGGGAAATCCCGAGAAACAGTTTACTTTTTACACGAAATTCCGGGACAAGCAAAAGACCGGGAATAAGAAACACTATATTTTTCAATCATTTCTAATACTGCAGTTATTTAATTAAACACCGTTATTTAAACTTCGGTTATATTTTATACTTACTTTTACACTGAAATCATTAATTTTGAGTAATGGAGTGCTGATTTTGAACTGATTACAATGCAGTCCTGATCAAATCCACATAGGACTTGTGGGATTAGCAAGCATATCCCACAAGTCCTATGTGGCACTTGCAAGCAATATATGCTTGCTAAGGCAAGCATATATTGTTTGCAAGAGTCAAGCAATAATGTACAGTATAGGAATTGAAGAATGCACTAGTAACTAAATAGAAGAAATTGAAGAAAAACACTTGCAAACATAAGTGAAATCGATTCCCAATTATGTATATAATACAGTTTACGCTCAAGGATGTCATATTGAGAATTACCAAATTTTTTTTATTCCTGTTTTTAAACTGGAATTCAAACTGGATCTATTCAAACTGGATCTATATTTATAAGACACTAAAAAATCGAAAAAATTACTGTATATGTTATTTCTTAAGTTTTAAATGATAAATTTTTGTTAGAACGTAATTGTTATGTAATAAGTATTTTAACAATTAGTTAACAATTCATTTCTTTGTACAGTTGTTTAAAACCTAATTTTACCAGGTGGAGCTATATTTATGTTACTCTCCTTATTGTGTTGGAAAATATGCTGAACATTTATCATTAAACAAATTACAGTAGAGCGTCGTTTATCCGAAAGAATTCCTGTCGGCAAATTTAAATTTTCGCTAGTGCTGTGGCGCTTCAGTCTTTGGCTATGTCTTGGGCTATTCAAATATTTTACGTTTTTGATACTAAATTAACTTCTGAAGTATAATTTTTTATCGTTTTTATATCTTTCAATACATTTATTTTGTTTGTACAAAATGAAGAAATAATTTTTAACGATANATATATTTTCTCGTACATAATTGGTTATCCAAAACATAAGTTATCCGAACAACCCCAGTCCCCAATTGATTCGGATAAACGACGCTCTACTGTAATTATACAATAACAAGCACTCGATATTTCATTAAACACTGCATTAAACTGATGTACTTGCATTCGGCATTCTTTATAATGTTCACAAATATCCCCGAAAAATTGCTTGTAATCGCAAAAATTAGGTCTAAATTCATTAATTGCTTCTGATATTACATTAAATTTCCAGTTAATCAACAAAACACTACACAAAAATATCATCAAAATATCAATTGTAACACCAAATATAATAATATAATTAATATTTAATAGAAAATACAAAAATCCGGCAACATATACTTTGATGGATTTTGCAATTGCAAAAAATATTTTAAAGCAATGAAATCGGTTGGAATATATACAAACACCAAAGTGTATAGACAGAGTAACATTCAGTAACAATATCTGCACATTATGAATTGTAGTTACTTTCATATTATTACGGAGGAAATCAAAATAGATGATTGCATCTTTATTCTTTATCATTCATAAGTAGATGAATAGTGCAAGAATTTGTAATAGAATATGGAATAATGCCGCAGTTAAATTGTCAGATCCGTATTCATCTAAATGATTAGAACAACAATATACAGACTTAAATTTAGGAAGTGTCAAAGATGTGTGCAGAAATACTGCGTAAGTAATAAGTATAGTTATTATAAACAATTGCGGTAATCTCATCCATCATGTTCTCTTGTGGCTTTGATTGTGTACGCATCCAAATGTATTTGGTAGTCCAAATATTTTCAGTAGATTTGTTGTTGGTTTCAATATATGACAGATACAAATATTGAAATTTCGTTCTACCATTATTTTCTTTTTTCCTATGGAAAGTTGTTCGAAATGCATAATATTGTTACGTATTGTATTGTTTTTAAGTTTGTTTTTAATAAACAAAGTTTAGATCAAAATGCGAAAACTTGTTCGGAGAACATATACAGTCGACCTCCTATAAGACAGTAGATACGTTCCATTCTTTAGGAATCTGATTTCTTACGAGTCCTTCCAATCACAGCTCAACACGTGTCAAGTTTACGCACTACGGCTGTTTGAAAGGTTTCTTCCATAAAATTATTCGATTCTAGACTAATCCGACTCAACATTTCCAAAATACGTATATTTTTTTGGAAATAATCCGTATAAACTACGCTATAAACAAAAAATTGTAGGATTACTTACCGAGTGTGCACCGTTCGACATCGCCGTTGCTCAAGCTTGTTTTTGTCGCGGAACAGTGCAGCAAACCGTGGCTGCGATTTCTGATGTTATTTTTCTGCGAAAACTTCGTTGAACTTTGGAGACATCATTAATATAAATAATTTTAATCGCCGTTGAATAAGAAATGTTTCTTTCACAAGAAATGTATAAAATTACAGTACTGTATTAGACTTACGGTACCTAATTTACATACTGTACAGACGATAGTTAGCCTAAACTCTCCGTAGCGTGGCGCTAGACGGCGGAAAGTATATATATAATTATAATAAAGTTACAATAAATCAAGTTAATATATAATTATATATACAGTACCTAATTTATATATAATTAATATATAATTATATGTACAGTACCTAATTTATATATAATACTGTACAGACGATAGTAATCTCTCCGTAGCGTGGCCCTTGACGGCAGAAAATAGTTCGGCTGCCCGATGACGTTTTACGTAATTATAAAAGATTTTACCGTTTTTTACGGATACCGTCGCAATTTTTTGCTGTCTTATAGGAATCGTAATTATAGGAACCCGTTTTATAGACGGTCTACTGTATATGAACTTACTTGAAGCACTAATGACGAAATGTATTAGACTTCGTTACATAACATTGCTGTTTGCAAACAGAAATTATATACATATACATTCTTAGCGAAAATGCTTTTGCGTGGAAATTAAATTAGTAATCTATTTTTAACCGAAAGACTTCCTCCGAAATAGTATCGAACAGCAATGGAACTTCCCATTAGTTTTGCATGTTTTGGGAAAGTTTTCGACATACTGGCGTGGGCAAATTGATGATCAATGAGGGTTCATCAACGTATCGCGACACTGGACGATTTTATATTAATTAAAACATGCTTTATGATCTTTTGCAGTTGCTGCTCCAAGTTCCATACTTTACGCAACTACAGATGCAGCAAACAATGTTTTCTTGTTCGAAATTTATTGGATTTTGTATCTATCGTAGAAAACTCTTCGAAAACAGAAATCCTTCAGCAAATAGTAACCGAGCAACAAAGTTTATTAGAATGAATTGGTGTAATTTTCGTCAATATTTCGTTGGAGAATGCTACTTTTGGTTCATGATGTCACTTCCCAAAGTGTGTTGACCAAAAATAAAAATAAATAAAATTGGTTCAACCCGCCCACGTTTTGAAAGAAATTTTGATTTACAGAATATAAGTATACCTGATTATGGTCAGACATTCCGGATAATCGGTTACTTTTCGGAGAGTGCTAGTTTCTGAACAGTCTGTATTATTGAGATACCAGATGAACAAATTTCTACTGATTTCTTTTAATTTCTGCTTCTGACACAATAAAGTGCTATAAATTAAAACACTTGGCGGTTTTTCTCATCTTTATTTAGTTGATACGTGTGAAAAATTTACAGGTTTCGGTCTTCTAAGCCCTTCTTCAGCCAACTAAAATATTAAAAAAGGATACAACAAATATATAGAAAAAATACACAAGTTTTATAAAGTTTATAAAATTATCGTGGTCGAAAACACCTTTGTTTGTTTGGTAGAAAAAATTTTTACTGAATACAGTGCATTTCTGCTGGCTAATTGACCATGTAAGTCCATTAATTAAGCAAATAACTTCAAGTAAATAAGTAAATCAATTAGTTTAACTAAGCAAATCTAGTTAAATAATAACTTCAATTAACTACGCAAACGCATCATGTAGAACCACTAAAAGAATTTTAAAATCTATAATAAAACTGAATTATTTATTATATTTTATAATACAAAAAAGTCATTGAAATACCTGAAAATTAGAATAAATAAGTTACAGACGTAATCTTCTTACATTTTATTTCAGTACATTTACACAATATTCTCTCATTCGATTTCATAAAAGCCATCTTGAAAAATTTTCATGAATAAATTTTTAAAATATTTTTTCCAATTATTAGAAAATTATAGAAATTTGGATTTGATGAAGTAGAACGAATAAGTAGAAAGAATAAGTAACATTATTCTTTCTACTTCATCGAAAGTGGAAACAATAAGCAACAATTATCTGACAGCAATGCGGAAACAACAGAAGATAATTACAGAAAAGAACAATAGCTACAATATAATTAACCAATTGCCGTACGAACGTTTTTAAAGGAATTTTTAATTAAACATAAAAAAATACTTAAAACTGAAAAAAACGAAAGAAATGCATTAAATTTGAAGAAAAGGCTTCAAACTTTATTTTCCTTTATCTCGCCTTTCTGTGAAATTTGACACGAATGAGTCATTGTGTTTACAGCTGGATGACCTTGAGAACATCTGGTGTCCGATTTCCGGAGATATTCTCATAGACGTCTCGGGAGGACAACAAGCTAAAGTAGGGTGACTACTATCTGACGGTATATTTTTAAATATTTTTTAAAAAATAAAAATTTTAATTGCGATTTCCTACCCCCGACTTAATTAAACTTATATATAATAAAATATATTAATTTGAAAAATTAAAAAAATATTGGAGGTGGTTTTTGACATCAGAAAGTAGCTTTAAATAACTTTACCGAAGTCAAATCCGTGCACTACAACTTTAGAACGATTAATTAAATTTGATAAAAACATCGCTTTAAAAAACAATTAAGCGTTAATCGAGCGTCATTAAAGGTTGATTAAAATCGCGATAAAATTTTTTTGCGCGGGTAAAAATTTTTGAAAAAATTTGGAGACTTAAAAAACATTCCAAAGATCCAAAACAAAAATTGGGGGGTGGGGGCGAAAGGACGGCGTTTTCTGTAACGCTATGTAACCTTTAATGCGTTATTTTCAAGAATAGCAAAGGATTTTAATTTTATACCGTATTGTATCTTTAAAGAAAGAGGAAATTTTTCGACGAATTTAACGTGTTATTAGATTATTATACTGAATACTGTAATTTAGTTCACAATTTCCTCCATTCACGTAACTCATTTAATAAAGTGTTTTATGTAACATAGAAATGCAGATAGAACTTTCCTTGACATGTATTTAGCTTATTACTTTATTCTATTTTAAAATACAGCCATCTGAACTTAGCCGGCCTCAGAATTTACCAGGCTAAGTGTAAAAGTAGATGTTAAAGAAGACGTCTAAAGGGTTATTCACTCCGGACTAAACACTTATTATGCGGAATGTCTTTCTAAAAAATGAAAATATGAGCATGAATACAAAGGAACGATTATTTATTTCATGACGTATGTTTTGTATTACGTATTATTCAACTGTGAATGTTCAATCATGTGTATAAACATAGTAAATGTTCAGTCTCGTACGATTCATTTTGTAATCGAATACAGATAATCTTTCTACTCTACTAAATGCTCTATGTAAATTTAGCAAAAATGTATTCTAATAAAATTATTTGTTGTAATAAAATAATACAGGATAATCTGTTTTAATCTATCCACTGGAATTAGTAATTTTATTGTTCAAGGAGGCCATAAAATGGGGCTATCGGTTTCATTCTAAATAAGAAAAAATTTGTGAAAATGGCGTCAACTTCATTTTCTAAAACAGAAACCACTCTTTTCTTTTTCCTATAATGAATCTTTATCAAAAAAAAAAAAAAAACATAATTATCTGAAACACTATTTTTCAAAATATTTATAAGCGTCTAAAATTTGATTCGTTTACCACGTGCCAATATTTACGAAATTCATCGTTTACGTCATAAAAAAAAAACACTAAACTATAATCCCACAAAGTGAAAATTGTGTGTGGAGCCGTCAGGTATGAAATTTTATTAAAATATAACTTTTGCACTATTAAGTATTATAAAAGGCCAAACATTTAATTTTCAGGGGAGAGTTAATTTTCTAACAAATTGCGAATGCTAATAACGATTAGAATTTTCAAATCCGACTCCAATCGAGATATGACACGTGAGCCCTTTCTAATTCCCTACTCTGTCCACCTTTAAACAGAAAGATATGATAGCATGAATGTGTCTTGTATTCAAATAATCATGTAATATTTCGTTCCTTAATTAATCTTTATTTCATCTGAAATATAAAACTAAATAAACACCAACACACAAACAAGTGTAGTCAATTTTTTTCATTTTTTTGACGTTTTTGGGAACAGGTGGATTACTAAAAAATTCAGAGATGAAATTTCACATCCAGTACTTTCTCGTGTTAGATACGTCACAGTCAAGAAAGTAAACGGAAGAAAAATACTAAAAAATTGATTAAAATTATAATGTTTTGTCGAATTATGTAAGCAACTGATACAAAAACTCGAGCCACAGCTCGAGGTTTTTTCAATTAAAGTGAATGACGTTAGAGTTTTTCCCTATTGCAAGCGAAAAAGTAGGGCCATCCATAAATTAGGTAATGTATTTTGGGGTGGATGGGTGTCAAGGATTTTTTACCATTTCTTACTCAGGGGTAGAAGTAGATCTCGTGTGACGCGATACAGGGCCGGATCCAATAGGTGCGTGGCCCGGTTGAATTTTTTTTTGCTAGGTTCCTCAAACTTTAAATAACAAAATTAATTAACAGTTAATTTACATATTGAAATATGTTGTTATATTTTTAATAATAATATACCTAGATATTCATTTTTGTAGCATGTACTATTTTTAAATATATATATTTTGATGTGCTGCAGGACCCCTTCAAAGGAGGGGACCGATTGGCACATATCGCTCCAATCGCCTCAAATCCGGCTCTGACGTGATAGAGAAATAACGTTAGCTGACTCCCGCTCTACACATTTTTTATTATGGGAGAAAGGTGGTTTCTCTCTCTTCTCTGTTGTTTTATTTTGTATGACGTTTCTGTTTACACGTGTACTAGCTACACGATCTGTCAAAATTATTTACGTCCTTTTGTGAAAATTAAAATTAATATAAAAGTGAATATTATGACGTCGATTAATGATAACAATAATAAAAAGATTGTTGATAATTAAAAAAATAAAGTTCTTAAAATAAATTGTTCATTCGAATTCATTAAATTTTTATATTTTTAAATTTGTTCACATAATGTCTTTTATAAATAATAGTACATATTAATTAACTAATTAATAATTATATATTTTGGACTTAAGGTGTTTACGGTTTTATAAAAAACATTTTTTGTTAAAATCTTTCTAAAAATTGCGCCTAAATATTACGTAAGATAGGGAAGGGGAGGAGGGATCAAAGAAAATGTTACGGTTTTTTACACGGGGGTGGGTGGGGTCTAGAATGGCCGAAATCGCCCTTACGTAATTTATGGACGGTCCCATACCAACGGGGTAGAATGATTATAATTCATCACGATATATATTATTAAAGTTAAATTCTATTGTAATTTATCTTAGCCAAACTCTGTACAGTCTTGAATATCTATTGTTACTGACTGACTTTAAATTATCATATACATTTATATGCAATTGTTAATACGGAAAATTTTTAATTTTAAGGAAAATACAATAGACATAATAAACCAGCAATTGTTTTACGTATCTAACGAGTAAAATTTTTTATTCAGAATATTTTCAACGAAAACTCCAATATCATAATTTTTTAATAACATTTTACAGAAATTATTTTACTTTTTTGTATATTTTCAGAGTGAATACCTTCGTGAGAAAGCTGATGTATGCTGGGATAATCCTTGAGACGGATTATTAAAATTTAATTTATATTTTCATGTTTATAATTTATAATATAAAAACACAATTTATTTTGAATTTCAGAGTTCGTGTATTAAAATATAGGTTTTGTGAAATAAGAGAATGTGACACTTGGACGATTTTTCAAGGGAAATGTGCTTTTTTGAAAAAGTTTTTTATGGAAAACTGACTTACATTTAGGTGTTAGACACGTGAATAAAACTCGAGAAAATTCACGGCATCAGTTCATTAGTGGGTGATCAACCAGCAACTAATTATCAATGTATTGAATTAAATCTTACACGTGGTTGATGTTAGCAAAAAATGGCTATATAAATAAAAAATGAACAAATTATAAATTTCTAGTGTATAATTTCAATAAACATTAGCGGTTTATTAAAAAAAGAATTAAATATTAAGAATTAAAATTTTGTAACAGAAGTTCAGTTGTAAATCTCCTATTCTCTAAAGCTGTAACTTTTGATCCACTTTTCAAATTTATTTTTATTGAATATAATGAGGTATTATTATAAAATTAGATACAATTTCTTAATGTAATTGTTGTTAATTTTTCTTAAGAAATATTGTTACGTGATAAGCATATAACGTGTATTTCCATGTATGCACCGTTGAACATTTATTGTTTGATTCTGCTCCTCCAATGGCGACTCCGGTCTTATAGGAACATGCGTTATCCGGGGATTCATAAAACCTTGTTCGTTCCTTATTGTGTCCAGTGCCAGATTTACCATTAATCTAAATAAACAAAAGCTTCGAGCCTTAGCTTTCTACGAAAAACTTTAAATACTAAGAAAAAATTGAACAAAGAATAATTTTTATGGTATCCTGTAAAAAAAGCGATTGAAATTCACTTTTGGCGATCAATAGTGGTCAAGATGGCTGCTGGTTTTCATAGCAGATTTACTTATTTAATCGTTCGAAAACGATAGGGAAATTTTGATCACTTACTAAGGAGAAATCTGCGATTTTAATCGCTATTGCACGATTGCTCGATTCCTTGATTATCTTGAGCATTTGTATCGCTTTCAGGCGGTAAATTATTTACACTGACGCGTGACAATCGAATATTTTATTCCTGTCTTACTAGAGTCCTTGAATGACGTCGTGCAGACGTGTTAAACATATTTGAATGTTTTTATTTTATATTATACAGTAGAACCTCGAAAACTTGGCCTAATGTGGACCGAAGGGTGGCCGAGTTTGTGAAAATGCCGGGTTATCGGGAATGGGGTTAAAAAAGGATAAGTATGCGTGTTTCCTCAGAAAATACTGTACTGTACTTGTATTTATTGTTTGCTTGAGAATACAACAGAGAATAAACTGCCCAAATACCCTTAAACAAAGGAAAAGTACGTACTTTATGAAGGCATAGAGCCTTTACTACANTATATGATTAAATAAAAATAAATTATTTTAAATTTTTCATGCAACAAATATTTATAACCTGCTACATAATTTGGTTTGATGGGATGTCACACAGCAACTTTTGGATAGGTTGCCAAGACAGTGCCTTACAGAAACACGTTTTATGGCGAGCTGTCCATTTAGATGTTACACACGTGAAGAAAACAGATAGCCAGTCTGTTCTTTAGGGCAAAACCTACCACTAACTATCAGTTTACAGTGGTTTTATCCACTGACCACGGGTGAGCTAATTCCTTATACCAAGATGAAACTTTAAACATATTTGTAGCTTATCAGAAGTGCTAAGAGACTTCATTCACACCATACATCAATCCTAATTAATCTATTGAAGAAATTTATATTAGTGTTGTAAGATTTCATTTAATATTACGTTTTTACATATGTTTTATACCAGGGTCACAGACTATGGTCCTCGGGCCATATGCGGCCCGCAAGATCAGTTCATCCGGTTTGCCACCGCACTGTGCCTCAAATGAGCTAAAATATAATTATTTATACGGAAATATCAGAGATTATAACTATAGTATATAGAAAAATTAAAATAAGTGTAAGTAAAAACTCCAGAAGTGGTCCAATCTGATTTTTGCATTTGACAGTATTATGATTTTTAGGAAAATCAGTGAAATAAATATTTCGTTGACTTTGGTTATTAGATCGCTTTTTGTGTATCTGCAATAAAGTTTCTAAGAAAAGCGATTACGACCTTGCTGTAGCGATGGAGTTTGTATATTGGTAAATAAATACGTCGGTTTTCTTTATGTTTTGTGTATTCAGTATACTGTATTGAACAAAATGGTTATGCGGTGCGCGCTCGTCATTCTCTCAGTTATCTGGCCAGCTGTGAAAAAAGTTTGGTGATCCTTGTTCTATACAATCTCATAAGTGTTTTGAAACTTAAGGTATTAAATAAAATGGCCGCATCAGATTTTCTGTTAAAGATTTATCATGTAATGTAAAGTCATGAATCCCTAGAAAAAACAATATTAAATGTCATCAGAAAATTTTTGTGTCGCCAGAAGCGAGCCAATTTCATAAGTCTCCATTCCTTAAGTATCGAGAAAACAGTCACGATTTTAAAAATATTTTACTCCCATCCCATATTACATACATCTTGGAGTCTGAAAAAGTCCTAGACTCAAAACAATGAGGATTCCTTATGTAAATCCTTATGATGTTTTGCTTAAGCTATTCTTACATAATAGGGACACTACAGTGTGTATTCAGTGAAAGAATGAGCCTTAATATTTTTACATTTCTCGATTTAACCGACATTGAAATACAGAAAAATGCAAAATGTAGGAAAAAAATTTCTTCTAAATTTTCAGGCAAAGTCATGCATATGTTTTAAGATTTGGACTTAACAACATTTGTACACAATGTTGAGTAGGAGTACTTTAAATACGATCGCACAATACATAATGTTTATATTTTCTAATTTAATTTAATTTTTTACATAGTACTAGATTTTGTTAAACCGTAATACATTTCTAAATATTTTATTATTTAGATACAATAGTAAAATGTATAATATCCGTTTCGTTGCATCAATCTGCTCGAAAATTACTTTGTAACAGTAATGAAGTGGATACTACAGCCTTTTGTAAGATGAAATATTTGTTAATTAACCTAATAGTATTTGGACACAGCTGTCTTCATTTAACGTTGGAAACTGGCAGTGCAGGTAAGTTTTATAAGAAAATTCAGTAGCAATCCTGGAAAATTCTCTGATTTGAACACAGTAGCCTAGGATTATTATAGTTATTTTGAAAACTTAAGATTATACAAACAATGAGTCAGAGGACTCTCACCTTAAATCCGATTATATAACATGGATGCTGTAGTGGAGATTTTTAGTTTTTTATGTTTATAGACGTCGTAGCCTACAAAAAAGGATCGACGTCAAGATCATTTTTAATTTTGAACTTTTTGATAGTATTTGTTTATTTTAGAAGTTTTACTTCAACTCGCCTGCTGTTGTGGTTCCAGGACAGGAATTTAAACAGACGTAAATAGGAAAAAAGGACTAATTGTTTGTATAGTCTGAAATTTTCAAAGTATCTATGATTTGTCTTTTTTTTATTTTGAGTAACACGAAATAGTCTGTAATACAAAGTGATTTCTTCGGGACTGAACACTTATGCTGAATCTCTTTCTCTTTCTTTCCTTTTGATTTTTCCTTTTTCCCTCTCCACATAAAAATGAAAAATAAACATAAAGCGGAACGACTCTTTATTTCATGACAAAGAAGTCGACCGAAATTTGTTTTTCATCATATGATATTTAAGTTTGAATATTCAGTCATGAGGTACTGAACAAAGTAAGTGTTCAGTCCACAATGTATCTTCCTGCAGAAGAAAAACTTTGNTATGTTTATAATGTTTATAATGTTAAAATATTTATAATGTTTTAAATTATAAATATTTATAATTTAAAACATAATTACAATACATGAATGACAATAAATTTACTGTATTCAAATACCACAAAATCTATAACTATTCGACTCTATGAAGTAAGTAGATAACAATTGAAATCGTTCCAGCCAATCAATGATGTAAACAACAGGAAAATATATTTTAAAATTTGATTTCATAAATCTAGAAGGAAGCTTACATGTAGTTGCACTTCAACATTATCAACAGTCATAAGATGAACGTAAATTCGATTTCACTGTTCTTGCTCTTCTTTCTAATCTCGTGTTTTCCACAGAACTGTGAACATGCAATACAGAAGAGGAAAGATAGTATTACTGCTAATGACTTGAGAAAATTGGTCCGGATGATTGAGAAAGCTGACAGGAAGTTAAAGGAATTTGTGAAATCTACCGTTATGTTCCTTCTTCCGTATGCAACGAGAATGATGGATGAAACCAATTTGACCTCATCCTGCATTAAAAGTGGAATGGTTTTTATGAGAGATTTCATGCATTTGAAACCTTGGACGTTAAAGAGTAAGTGTTTTTACTTATGTAATTTTATTTAATTAGTTAAACAAATTACTCTCCCAGGAAATTTATATTTTTTAAACTCGGGATCATAAACGGCGAGAAACACAAAAAAATTCTGGTTTTACTGTATGTACGAATGTTAGTGAGGGTACGGTTATCTCGAATGAGATTAGATTTAAGGAAGATTTTACACGTTATTAAAATATTTTTAAAAATAAAACTCATCTGTACCCTGAAAATGAAACGTTTTGTCAATTTAAAATAAATAATAACATAAGTTTGTTATTCAGTAAAATTTCATATCAGATGGTGCCACACACAATTTTAACTTTTTTTGCCGGCAAAATTACGCAACTCGTTGCTAGATATTTCCAACGGAAATTCTACATAAGTATATATTAGAGGTAGCAGACACAAATTTAATGTATGATTAATTACAATATGAAGTATTCACCAACAGTAAATAAATGTATCACTTAGTTAGATTACACGCAGTATTGAATCAACCGTATCAAAGAAAATGGATATGCAAGGGTTTCAATATAAATACCGTCTTTTGACGGTAAATACTAATATCGTGTTAAATCAGTGCTTTCGAAATTTGGAATTCTTTTTACAGGACACTGGCTTCTACTTGAATAGGAGCCAGTCTCTTGCATAAAGACTAGAAGGAAACAAACTTAGAACCAAGTAAGAAAATAGAAAAAACTTCTAGGTTTTATAAACGGTATTATATTTTTATGTATTTTATGTTATACTTTTATATATACTAACTCCTGTATAAAAACTAAAAGCANAGTTTTACTTCAACTCGCCTGCTGTTGTGGTTCCAGGACAGGAATTTAAACAGACGTAAATAGGAAAAAAGGACTAATTGTTTGTATAGTCTGAAATTTTCAAAGTATCTATGATTTGTCTTTTTTTTATTTTGAGTAACACGAAATAGTCTGTAATACAAAGTGATTTCTTCGGGACTGAACACTTATGCTGAATCTCTTTCTCTTTCTTTCCTTTTGATTTTTCCTTTTTCCCTCTCCACATAAAAATGAAAAATAAACATAAAGCGGAACGACTCTTTATTTCATGACAAAGAAGTCGACCGAAATTTGTTTTTCATCATATGATATTTAAGTTTGAATATTCAGTCATGAGGTACTGAACAAAGTAAGTGTTCAGTCCACAATGTATCTTCCTGCAGAAGAAAAACTTTGAAATAACGGAGCACAATTGTACTTAGGTAACAACTGCAAATAGTATTTTGTAAAGCTATAGTTTTATATATTTTTTAAATTATCTTATAAAAGAATATGGCTTTGCAAACCACAGCAGTCAACTAGACTCATGCAGTGTATCATCGCTTACTTTTACTCATATTCCAAAGCAAAATTTTTGTGATTTCTCTCCTTTTGTCTCATACAACACATAGATTATTTCGTTCGAATCGTATAGTTCCAGTTAAGATTATTTATACAGCTAGTTCTTAAATGTTATGTCTCTTTCTGTTTAGTAATTGGTTTCTGTTTTGTCTATCTTCTGTTACATTTTCACAGTTTTCTTATGTACTATAAAAAAAATGCGTTTTTTAGAAGTTGCGTCTTACTGGTAGATCTTTTGTCCTTGTTTTCTCTAGTTTGTCTGGTTGTTGTCCTTTTCATTATTCCTGTTTAGTAATAAGTTAATTTTACTAATAAGTTATAAGTAGTAATAAGTTATAAATCATTTTGTGACTCCAAAAAGGTTTTCACAATTTGTTAGAAAAAAGTTCAACAATTCGATTTCACACACAAAGCGTGATCTGTAATTTAATAAAAATTTCGGAACTGATAGTAATATCAGTTCCGAAATAATAGTTCATTTAGATTCTGTTTAAAAACTAAAAATACAGGGAAAATTGTCAAAGTAGTTCTTATTTGAAAAATTCTATTAAAATTATTATTTTTTATCTTCAGATTATTAGGACTTTATTAGGTTTATTTATAAATTATTTAGATTTTAATAGTAATGAAAGATATACAAAGAATAAGTGCACAATCAGGTAACTTATATACCTGTATATATATACCCTCAGTGGCTCTTTTTATTGCGCACACAGGAAAATTAACATTAATGACCATTTGAATTCAAACAGGCTGACAAACAATGTGGTCGAGTATTGGCAGACGAGACCACACTTCTCAGGTTCAGACTACGCACGAAAAATTCATCGAGTTAAATAATACGACTTTCTTTATTTCACAGATAAATACCTTGCGGTCCCCGAAATAACGGCTGAACTTCCTTTGGAAATCGCAGCTCGTGGAATAATAATGATTGAAACGTTTTTCTTCATCAGGTAAATATTAATATGATTTCTTAAGATTAACACTACTCGATTTAATAAGCAACATATAATATTTGTTGTAATTATTAATAAGATGAAATATAGAATCAGCAATGCCAATATACTCACTTCACGGTTTATCCTGTAAACTTATTTGAAATGAAAATTCAATTTCCTGTTGAAAGTATCCATTTGTTCTGTTTCATTGCATTGATCTTACCAAAAGTCACTAGACAGAGTTTCTCGTAACATCATTACATCGATCTTCATTTTTATCTACGCAGCTCTCTCTTTTCATTAACCTTAATACTTGTAAAAAAAATGCTTTAACTGAAGGAATTCATTATTTTAAATAAAATAAAAAAATAAGGAACAAATTTTGCAGAAAATGAAAAATTACAAAAGCAATAAAAGCATTTTTATTGCTTGCTTGCCTGCCTTTTGGCGGAGTAATTGGGCGTTNTAATACTTTAAAAAAAATGCTTTAACTGAAGGAATTCGTTATTTTAAATAAAATAAAAAAATAAGGAACAAATTTTGCAGAAAATGAAAAATTACAAAAGCAATAAAAGCATTTTTATTGCTTGCTTGCCTGCCTTCTGGCGGAGTAATTGGGCGTTAACCATTTATTGAATATGTTAGCGCTTCGAGCGCCACCGCGTATATGTAACGGTCAAAATTTTAAAAATTAAAAATAGTCTGTGTCCAAAAGTACGTTTGTAACGGTTCCTTTTGAAAGCATTGTACTCAGTGTTTAGTTTCCATTAAACATTTATACCGAAATTGTGTGAACTTTTGCTGATTCAGTCCATTAAACGTCGACAAACACAATGATTATTGAGAGAAACTATTATGTAGTTTTTAATAATACAGTACTAAGTGTTGAGAATAGTTTTTGTTTTTTTTACAAAATTAAAATAGAAATAATGTAAAATTCGTTTTTCAGTGGATATATTCTGTCTTATCGGCGACCAAAAAATGNATGTAACGGTCAAAATTTTAAAAATTAAAAATAGTCTGTGTCCAAAAGTACGTTTGTAACGGTTCCTTTTGAAAGCATTGTACTCAGAGTTTAGTTTCCATTAAACATTTATACCGAAATTGTGTGAACTTTGCCGATTCAGTCCATTAAACGTCGACAAACACAATGATTATTGAGAGAAACTATTATGTAGTTTTTAATAATACTATGTGTTGAGAATAGTTTTTGTTTTCTTTACAAAATTAAAATAGAAATAATGTAAAATTCGTTTTTCAGTGGATATATTCTGTCTTATCGGCGACCAAAAAATGTGAAAACGAGTTTCTACTTTGTTCTACTATTATTGAAAAGAATTATCAGGTAAAAAAAAATACTTTTTATAGTGAAATCTGGTAAACGCGAANGCAGAATATAGAATTTATTTAATTTTATAGGGATTTCTAATTGACTTCAATATTATAATTCCAGAAACCATTCCAAATCTCTGAATTGCTAAAATTTGTGCTTAATTCGAGAGAAGGGTTTCGTTATGATATCTGCATTCCAAACAATTGCAATGAAAACGACTTGAAAAACATTTTAGATTGGTGTAAGTGTATTGTATTCTGTCGTTTGATTGTCTAGCGATGAATTTTAAACTATTATATATAATTATTTAAAATCATATTATTTTTGAATCGAATATTCTTCAGCATTAGGGGAAGAACTCGCAGATGTATTATATTGCAGAGACAAAAACAAAAAAACAGAATATTCCACTGCGCAGATAATATGCATGTAAGTTAATCAATGTAAAATATAGTGATTGATTGCAATTTTTCTGTTTTATGTTGCTTAAGAAAACAATGTACGTGAAATGAAATGTATATTCAATGAACACTGTATTAGATACACTCGTAGTGTCAGGTACACCATCATACAGAATGGCTGAAATTTATTTCTATAAAGATATCATGAACGTTATAATCGGTCTACATTGAATTTTAGCGCATGCTNTCGTAGTGTCAGGTACACCATCATACAGAATGGCTGAAATTTATTTCTATAAAGATATCATGAACGTTATAATCGGTCTACATTGAATTTTAGCGCATGCTAACTTTCTGACACTACCACGTTTTTCTTTTTTTAAATTGAATGATGGTGCATACAAATTGCAAACAGTTTATTCCATATAATTTAATACTTGTGCAATTAAATTAAGTATCTCTCGCAAGTAGACCTAAATCTGATTCTTTTTCTAATATTGAATACTTAAAATAGTATATTGTGTTTTTGATAAATTCATAGTGCTGAGATTTCACAAAATTCATGACGATGCATCTGGTCAGAAAAAATGTTTCACTGTATTGAGGCATTGAAATTTCGGTGTATTGTTGACAAAAAAGTATATTTGTGTCGGAAAAAAAATTTTTCTTTATTGTTCATTTTCCACCAGTTTGCGTTTTTTATATTATACATTATAGCCCAAAGATTCATTATACTTATTTGAATTTATTATTGAACCGTTCATGATCCATTATAAACCGGGTATTATCAAACAAACAATGTTGTACTTTGCTTGTCAATTTAGATTTAATCATATTTACTCCTGAAATTAATTTCTGATCTGTAATATTGACAACAGCGATTTCCTTTACCTTAAAGATACTCTCTGCTGTATAACATTTGAGGCAAATACTAACACGATATGTATATATACCATTGGTTTTTCTACACTAGTATCTTCAATAAACAATTGCTGGTATTCACAAGCCTATGCCTCTATCTCATCTTAACTTTAGCCTATCCACAAAATTCATTAAGTTCTTCTCCTATCTTTTTTATTTATAAAAAAGTGTCCATCTACAGATCTAAAGCTGGCATAATTGTTTTTATCATTCTCTGTAAATTGTTATATTTGTGCAAGAAAATCTAAAGTAAATCTTCATATTTAACTTGCTAGCACAAACATGCATATCACGCCCTACTTAACGCTCAAATTTGCTATAATCTACTTTATTAATCAACTTAATCAAATAAACATAACAAGCTCAATTTCTATCTATCTCTAATAATTACAAACAGAAAAAAATGTATATATATACATTTTTTTCTGTTGTAAAAAGTCGAATATATATATACGAGGGCTGTTCGGAAAGTTCGCGGCCTCAAATAGAACAACAAACAAAATAATGTTAAAACTTTTTTTATTTTTCAATGTAGTCTCCTTTATTAGCAATGCACTTATTCCAGCGATGTTCTAGCTTTTTTATGCCATTACAATAGGTCGATTTGTCAAGGTGTGCAAAATACTCGTTTACTTCAGAGGTGACTTTGTCATTTGAGTGGAATCTCTTTCCAACCAAGGATTATTTTAAATTTGGAAAAAGGTGGAAGTCACTGGGGGCCAAATCAGGTGAGTACGGTGAATGTGGAACTAATTGGAAGCTAAGTTCGTTTATTTTTTGTTCAGTGATTCT
>NW_019384430.1:766297-785494 GCF_000671375.1 Centruroides sculpturatus | reverse complement strand
GGTTCCTTTTGAAAGCATTGTACTCAGTGTTTAGTTTCCATTAAACATTTATACCGAAATTGTGTGAACTTTGCCGATTCAGTCCATTAAACGTCGACAAACACAATGATTATTGAGAGAAACTATTATGTAGTTTTTAATAATACTTTGTGTTGAGAATAGTTTTTGTTTTCTTTACAAAATTAAAATAGAAATAATGTAAAATTCGTTTTTCAGTGGATATATTCTGTCTTATCGGCGACCAAAAAATGTGAAAACGAGTTTCTACTTTGTTCTACTATTATTGAAAAGAATTATCAGGTAAAAAAAAATACTTTTTATAGTGAAATCTGGTAAACGCGAAAAATTTACAGAAGAGTATCTTTAATTTATTTTTTATATTTAAAACTTTGTGGAATATATTGCAGTATTCCTTTTTCTGTAATAAAATTCTGCAAACGAAAATGAAATGTTTTTTTATTAGTGATTAAATTTATAGAAATAAAATAATGCTTGGAGCTAATCGCCCTTGGCAGATTATTTCCATACACACAGGCTTTATTCAAAAACGTTTGGCACAAATTATAACAAACAAAAAAGGAGACCTTAGCGTCCCCTCTCGTTAAAAGTCTTCAATAATTTTTGATTTATTAGAACCTTAATGAAAACAAATTCAAATAACAGTAAAAAGCTTCTATATTTTCTCACCTTTTAAGATCTGTTTTATTTGCAAAACCTTATCATTTTTTTTCAAAAAAAAAAATTACACTTTTGTTTCTGGTGTTGACAGCTTTTACATTACCCAAATTCTGAATAAAAAAGTAGCTATGCACAAGTAAATTCTGAAAAGTTCTCAGAATAAGAACTTTTCAGAATTTACTTAGATAAAATTCTTAAAATAAAAAGATACTTAGATAAAGATTAAAAAATTCAGCGATCAGTTGCTTAACTTTTCTATCAACATTTGGTGGCGTCATCTGTTAAGATATTTTGTTTAAAAACTTTGTAATTATGTTTTCTTCTTTTTATAATTTTATTTAAAAACAATAAAATCGTCATTAACCGCGACACTAATGGAGATACACATGATTCCCATTATTATTCCACTTCCTTGGCATTTAACTACAAAAATTTAACAACATTCATTTCACTATCAAGGAATTTCCCTGCGAAATTTCAGAAACTTTTAGAGAAAAGGCACAGGAGTTAAGCTTCAAACGGGGTGAACAAAATTGTACCTAACACACTAACATTAATACAGTAGAGCGTCGTTTATCCGAATCAATTGAGGATTGGGGTTGTTCCGATAACTTATTTTTCGGATAACCGGTTATGTACGAAAAAATATATTAACCTATCCCATGTTGAAATTTCTCTCTGTTGCTTTTTGCGTCGCGTTGAATTTTCGTCGATGTTAAGCCTAACGTAATCTTTTTAAAATAATAATCGTGGCTATTGTATTGTTAAACATTATTTTTATATTTTGTACAAACAAAATAAATATATTGAAGAATATAAAAACCATAAAAAATATACTGTAGAAGTTGATCTAGTATCAAAAAAGTTCGATTCAGCATGACACACAGTCCTTAGAAAAACACCACACAAAAGTGACAATGCTGCCAGCTAAAACACATACACAAACATAAAAAATATTGGAGTAGCCCAAGATATAGCCAAAGATTGCAGCGCCACAGCACTAGCGAAAATTTAAATTAGCCGACTGGAATTCTTTCGGATAACCGACGTTTCGGATAAACGACGCTCTACTGTATATTCAAAATAAAATCCCGAATTTTTATGCATTCCTCGACGATTCGCGGTCCCCAGTCACAAAATGTAACAATCTGGAAGAATTTTTTTTTTTAATCTATCGTCACACTCTCCCTTTGTTACATATAACAGTCGGGAAAGTAAAAATGGATGTCACCTCATTTGTCTGTTTTACAAAATAATGTGAAATGCTATGTTTTGCAACAATTTTGAATAAATAAAATCATTGCAAATTGTCTCTTGTGAATGGCCAGTTAATTCCTTATGATTTTTAAGCAGTACACTAACTTATATTTATACCAACTTTTGTTTTAAAAGCTAAGAAACGTGTGGGAACAGTAACTCCCTCCCCCAAAAAAAATTTAAATTGTGTGTGGTGCCATCTGCTTCGATGTTCTATTTAAAATGCTATTTACATTATTAAATAATTTAAAAAAGCTTACTTCTGAGGGTATAGATGAGTTTTATAATAAATTGTAAATGTTAATAACGAGTAAAATGTTTATTAAGTCCGACTCCACTAGAGATATAATATACTATTTCTCTACGTCCCCACCTCCTTAAACTTTAATTACTCTAATTTAATAGCAACAATTCCCAATACACAAACCTTTGCAAAATACAGAGAAAATATTAGAAGTTCAAAGTGGATGAAGAAATTTTACTTACTTTACACACGTACACACACAAAAAGACAAACAAACACCCTCTAACATTCATAAATAAAGTTCCAAATGTAATCCCTCTGAATCAATGGTCTGATTTGCCTGAATATTTTTAGAAAAATTCCATCTATTATTATATATATATATTTTTTTTAAATTTCTCGAAGTTTTAAGATTCATTGAGTACAAAAATGTGAAAATCTTGAGTCGTGTTTTGACCGTTCTTCATATTTTTCCTCTGTTATAAATTAAATAATAACTGTAAATGTAAAAATGTTATTTTGTAATTAAGCATTGCTATAGCTAAACATCATTTGTATTTTTATTAATGTTAAATATTTTAATAATAAACTTTAAATGTAAAAGACTTTTTATAAATTCTTTTCGTCTCTTGACAAATAAAAGTGTACCTTCTAGTTTTACTTTTTTTTCTAACCAGAATTTAATAAAAAAAAAATTTTGGGGAAGAATGTCTAAGACGCTGGGAATTCTATGTTGAAATGGAGAACATCTTGTATGGGATAAAATACGATGATTGTTTTTTATAGATTAACACTACCGGCGTTATGTATTTTGGCCATTACGATCGTTCTACCACATTTTGGAGATGGTCCTCGTTGGGATGAAACATTGCGTAAAGCCAGATACACTGAAGAAAATTGGCTAAATTACGCTTTGCATACGCACAATTTCAAGCAAGATATTTATGTTAGTAAGATGTTTTATCATTACAGTTTTTTTAATTATGTAAATATGTTTTATATTTTCTTTACTAGAAACTTAAAATATCTATATTTTTTATGTAGGTAAACATGCATTTATGGTTCCTTAGCGTTTTATGTCAGCAAAGTATTCTTGCTGTATTTTTGCTTTTCGTGTACAATAGGTAAGTTTACTTATTAGTTTTATATAGCATACATCATAGCGTACATACTAAAAATACGTAGACTTACACTATAATAAATATTTCTTATGCTATGTATATTTTCTTTATATACGACAGTTCATATGTTTGTTCAGTTTTAGACACTAAGAAGGCTTTCTTCTCTATAGACATTATGGATTTGGGCAGGCCCACAATTGGAAAGACCGCGTAGTGAAAAACGAGGCGCTATATATTCGAGACTTAACACCCATAAAAATCCTTGGGATGATTAACAGAATTCGACTCTCGATTCCCCATAGCAGTAGATTGATGTCTTAATCTTGTTGAACATCAAAATTACGATCTCGGACTTCGTATATTGAACAGAAAGCAGTTGTTGTTGTAGATGATTCGTAAAGAGAACAATTAAATATTTTTCCTTCGCTTGGATTTAATTAAAAAATACAAATGTTAACTAAACAATTGTAATTTAAATGTAATTCGTAAATTACTCATTTAGTTTAAGACTTGTAAAAAAAATAATTTATATAATTTTTTAAATATTTGTTAAAGCCCAGCAGTGACTGAGTATAATAAGAACAGTGATAGTTGGTTTTGCGTTCGCGGCCCACTAACAGACACAGTGATTTTCGTACTTTTATTAACATCTCTAACACCCTAAATAAGTGGTAAGTTTACTAAATAAAGTACTAACGAAAAATACCCTCTTGGCATTTCATTTATTTATTACCTCCTAGTTTTTGCAGTATCGTCTTCGACAACAGATAGCATAAAAGTAAATAATTGAACAATATATTAAATAAATTATCGTTCCTCGACCTAATGACGATTAAAACGATTCAGCATTTGAAATTTAACTCACTTTTTAATACTGATGAATGTGCACTATTAGCAATGTCTTGAGGTTCATCTCTTCAAAGACACAGCCAATTTATCTGAAGACAACAAATTATCATAATCGAAATGCCGACTACAATAAACTTTGTAGGTTGGGGTACCTGTTAATTTTTAAAAAGTTAGATGATTGTACTAATATTCATTATTACAATAAGCGGATATTAATAGAGAATGTGATATTCGCGGCAGATCGAAAAGTTACTTTCTGCGTTGTATGAGTCTGAAATAAGAAATACTTCATGTGATTAAAGATACAGTTTTTTCTTTTCAGGTGGACAAATATTGGACATATTTTTACAGTCTTCCTAATTCTGGCAGGCGTCGTATATCACGTTGCTCAATTGTTAATCTCTAAAGACGTCACTATGATTGGTTACGGCTTTGATTCCGAGTAAGCAACCAATATAACTCATTATATCCCATACATATGCATATACTTATAATAATAATTAATTTTTTAAATTTGTTTTCGAAGTATTTATTAAAGTATTTAGTAATGTTATTACTCATTATTAGTTTAATTCATTTAATTAGCTTAATATAGAAATCTGTTACATTTAATTTTGTTTAAATAAATGGCTGAAGTTAAATACTTATTTTAAAAGTATGTAACGTTAATTAATTTTTATATTTATTGTAAGATAAATTTATTTGTTTAAAATGTATTCGTTATTTATCTAAATGTTTCGTCAACGTAGCGCAATTATAACAGAGCAATAGTTTTATTTCGGAATAAACAACTCACCATGCCTATTGAATAAAACCACTCAACAATAGTAGTTGATCATGGGTTCACGAGTAACCAACAGTTTTATACGTAATATTTTCCTGTCTTTCTTCAGTGTCTAACACCCAACGGCGATTTTCTATAGAAAGTCCATTGGGGAATGCTTTAATCGGTTAACCTGGTAATGAGGCGCGAATCACGTCGACTGCCAGTGTTCAAGGGGGATTTCTATATTTTCTCACAACTTACATACACTCTATGATTTACAACTGACTGCACAATTTGGCAAACTCTTGGCCTATGTTTGGAAACATTTGAACCGTCCTAAATGCAATGAAATATACAGTACATCACAAAGATGATAAAACACTTACTAATTTGCAATTTAAACAAATTTTACACTTATTTATTGAAATTTTCGAATTAAATCTTCGAATAAAGTTGTATTGTTTCATTCAAAACATTTTATTTTTACTGTTTTCAGGAAATTCTCAAATTATTATCTTTATAATTATACAAGACCATACTGTTCTCATTTAAGTTCGTTTTTTCTGGGATTTTTCTTTGGATATTTTCTATCAGATAAACAACAATTAAAATTGAAAAAAGTAAGTGTTAATTAAAACTTTATAACATACTGTCTTCTATCAGGAATTATCAGGTATTAATATAATTAACAAAGATTGCTTACATTCAAGTAAATTATGATTAATTCGAAATGAATGNTCCACTGACCACGGGTGAGCTAATTCCTTATACCAAGATGAAACTTTAAACATATTTGTAGCTTATCAGAAGTGCTAAGAGACTTCATTCACACCATACATCAATCCTAATTAATCTATTGAAGAAATTTATATTAGTGTTGTAAGATTTCATTTAATATTACGTTTTTACATATGTTTTATACCAGGGTCACAGACTATGGTCCTCGGGCCATATGCGGCCCGCAAGATCAGTTCATCCGGTTTGCCACCGCACTGTGCCTCAAATGAGCTAAAATATAATTATTTATACGGAAATATCAGAGATTATAACTATAGTATATAGAAAAATTAAAATAAGTGTAAGTAAAAACTCCAGAAGTGGTCCAATCTGATTTTTGCATTTGACAGTATTATGATTTTTAGGAAAATCAGTGAAATAAATATTTCGTTGACTTTGGTTATTAGATCGCTTTTTGTGTATCTGCAATAAAGTTTCTAAGAAAAGCGATTACGACCTTGCTGTAGCGATGGAGTTTGTATATTGGTAAATAAATACGTCGGTTTTCTTTATGTTTTGTGTATTCAGTATACTGTATTGAACAAAATGGTTATGCGGTGCGCGCTCGTCATTCTCTCAGTTATCTGGCCAGCTGTGAAAAAAGTTTGGTGATCCTTGTTCTATACAATCTCATAAGTGTTTTGAAACTTAAGGTATTAAATAAAATGGCCGCATCAGATTTTCTGTTAAAGATTTATCATGTAATGTAAAGTCATGAATCCCTAGAAAAAACAATATTAAATGTCATCAGAAAATTTTTGTGTCGCCAGAAGCGAGCCAATTTCATAAGTCTCCATTCCTTAAGTATCGAGAAAACAGTCACGATTTTAAAAATATTTTACTCCCATCCCATATTACATACATCTTGGAGTCTGAAAAAGTCCTAGACTCAAAACAATGAGGATTCCTTATGTAAATCCTTATGATGTTTTGCTTAAGCTATTCTTACATAATAGGGACACTACAGTGTGTATTCAGTGAAAGAATGAGCCTTAATATTTTTACATTTCTCGATTTAACCGACATTGAAATACAGAAAAATGCAAAATGTAGGAAAAAAATTTCTTCTAAATTTTCAGGCAAAGTCATGCATATGTTTTAAGATTTGGACTTAACAACATTTGTACACAATGTTGAGTAGGAGTACTTTAAATACGATCGCACAATACATAATGTTTATATTTTCTAATTTAATTTAATTTTTTACATAGTACTAGATTTTGTTAAACCGTAATACATTTCTAAATATGCAGGAAAAAAATTTCTTCTAAATTTTCAGACAAACACATGCATATGTTTTAAGATTTGGACTTAACAACCTTTTTACACAATGTTGAGTANGTTAACCTGGTAATGAGGCGCGAATCACGTCGACTGCCAGTGTTCAAGGGGGATTTCTATATTTTCTCACAACTTACATACACTCTATGATTTACAACTGACTGCACAATTTGGCAAACTCTTGGCCTATGTTTGGAAACATTTGAACCGTCCTAAATGCAATGAAATATACAGTACATCACAAAGATGATAAAACACTTACTAATTTGCAATTTAAACAAATTTTACATTTATTTATTGAAATTTTCGAATTAAATCTTCGAATAAAGTTGTATTGTTTCATTCAAAACATTTTATTTTTACTGTTTTCAGGAAATTCTCAAATTATTATCTTTATAATTATACAAGACCATACTGTTCTCATTTAAGTTCGTTTTTTCTGGGATTTTTCTTTGGATATTTTCTATCAGATAAACAACAATTAAAATTGAAAAAAGTAAGTGTTAATTAAAACTTTATAACATACTGTCTTCTATCAGGAATTATCAGGTATTAATATAATTAACAAAGATTGCTTACATTCAAGTAAATTATGATTAATTCGAAATGAATGTTCAGCATATTTAGAATAGATTAATATCTACGAATTCTTAAAATTGTAGAGCATAAATTTTATGTTACTGTTATTATAGTTTTAATATGCCTGTTTATATAGGAATACTACTCGTATTTTAAGTTTTTCAGTAATTAAATCGAATACAATTACAACTTCAGCAAGTAATTTTATTTCCAAATTTTAGGTTACAGAAATATTTTGTTGGATCGGCAGCATTATATTAATGACAGTAGTTATATTCGGATTGCATGAATACTTGAAGGACATTTCTCCAAATGAAATTATATTGTACTTACATCAAACATTATCTCCATTTGCGTGGACAATATCTACAGCATGGATATGCATTGCATGTGTTACTGGACATGGAGGTTGGTAGAATTCATTTCGTAGTTAAATTAACTAAATACGTCATTTCTGCAATTTAAGTTTTTATCGTTAAACAAATGAAGCGTTTTTTAAACAATTATAAAAAGTTAATTGTATTTATAACAAATTTGCTGATTTAAAACGTTTTGATAGGATTGATCTCTTCACCAACGAAGAGATTTATCTCTACTGGTAAACATACGTAGATGGTCACCTTATTTAAATGTCGTTCAGTATGCAATATTATACAATCAAGAACGTTTTAGTAATAAAAAATTACGTACGTGTCTATATGTGAATTGAAAATACTAGAGATTGAAATAGAAATCACTAAATAAACAATACATGCAGCACTAAACATTTAGAATATGAATACATGTAAAGGTAACCCCCAAGGTCTGTATAAGAAAGTAAGGACACGCGTGATCTACTTATTGAGCCGCCATTTTGCGGTATTTTGAGTCGCATGTTTTAAGCAAACTTGTACGAGCAGTCTGTTTTATACGACATTAATTAAACAAAAATTGCATAAATNTTCCCTTTTATAACTGGTAGATTCTCAACTTGATAATTCGTAGGTACAGAAGTGAAATGTATTTTCTTGATCACTGTTTCATGAAGAAAATACGTCAGTTTGCCAAAGTTGCTGTAATAAAGCACCAATTGTTTTAAGAAAGGTATTTAACCCTCCTGATATGCTTCGGATTTGGTGCTATCCGGGTTTTTCTTCGCATGTTTAAAACCCAATTAGTTTTTTTTTATTAAAAGGCCTTTCGGAAACAATTCTTGATAGATAAGGTGTTGCGTAGCCCTACGTCCTTTTGCTTATTACTTTTTAAATTTTTAAATTTATTGAAATTTTGTAAATTCATTCACAGTGTTTACAAGTGATATTTTATTATTTATATTTACTACATTTATTGTATTCGGATCCGCATGCACTGTGTTTAATCTAACGCTTATTAAGACAGTTTAGACAAGTTACAACAAAGATATGAGGTAAGTAACACTTACGATCAAGGCAGAATAGTTGTTTTACATCCCATTATATAGACTTTTCCAATTTATACAATTTATTTGATATAACAGCAAAAAATGTTTTGAAAAATAAATGGGCTAGACAGGCATGGATCTGCTTCGATTTATTACAAAGATGTCCTCTCAGTAATTGTCGCTGTATTAAATTCTCTCATAAACATTGGAAAATAAAATAATCGTCTATCTTTAAACAATTTTAACAGAAGAAAATTCGGAAAAGTTTCCAAAAAAAAAACATAAAAGAAGGTAGATGCAATAAAAGTGAGACTCGTTACAAAAATGAAGATGATCCACTAAGAAAACAAAAGATAATATTTAGTATTGCAATTAATATACATAAATTATAAAAATCAATGTATTAATATTAGAATTTCACACGTTTAAGCATAAATATGGAAAAATTTCTTGTGTATGCATTTTCACTATTATTATGTAAGTTATTATGTAATTAGGAGATTGATTTTAATAAAGTCAACGTTGTGAAAAGTAGATACTAAAAATGCCGGACGAATTATATATTTAAAAATATACAAATATACAACATTCAACATTTATTCAAAAAGAAAGTTTAGAAGTCTTCTAAACAATCTTTCACAATCACTAAAACAGAATCAACATTGGAAAAGATGACCTTCTTAATTAAACAGGCCCTTTCCTTGAGTGTATATTAATTAACGTAAATCACTTTATAGTTCTGTTACGTCGAATATCTTCAAAATTTTCATTGTGAAAAAGCGTTTAGAAAACTTTTAAGACTTGACCTATGACCTCGTCACCGGCGAGGATTCGAATCATGTAACCCGAGACAGAGACATAAGCTTAAAAAACAACATTTGACACTATTTAATGTGTGTTGAGTTTTGTATATTTACACCTATTTTAGTTATCGCGTGCGGCTATCGTAATATACACAGGCAAAAATTAAATGAACTATTTAAAATATTGATTATGCTGAGATTTTCCGAATATCACACAAAAAAGTTTAGGAAAGTTGTGCAAATCTGATCAAATAAGATTGGACTTCAAGAAAAGAACCGAAAATGACACAACCTCCGCTTTTACTTTGACAGAATCTCATTTCAAAGCAAAGTTAAAAATTTAGTAACGAGTTGTGTAAGTTTCTTGGCAAACAAGTTTAAATTATGTGTGGCGGCATTTGTTACAAGATTTTATTTTAAAAAAACTTTGCTTTTTTATAATAATTATTAATATAAAAAGATTAAATTTCTAAGGTAAAGATGAATGTTATTAAATAAAACTAAATGCTAATAGCGCATTGTCTGACCAAACTAATGATATGATACATATCCCTTCTATCTCTCCACCCCCGTTGACCTTCGACTACCAAAATTTAACAACCTAAAATTGTGTAACACAAACCTATTTGCAAAATTTCAGAAATTTTCGACAAACGATACAGGAGACGGGAGATATTGAGGATTTTAAGCGAAATTATTTTTTCTGTTGTATATTACAGCTGGGAAAGTAAAAGTAACTTGAATTTCCTTTACTGTTGTAAATTCGCCAATAAGCGTTTTCAGAGTGATGGTAGGTGGTGAGTAAAGTCGAAATATTAATCTTGTTTTAACAATTAACAAATTACTTGCAAGTGGTACAAACGTAGAAGATACGAAAACGTTTTTCATTTTGGAAAAATTAGCTTTGTAGTATTTACAAATAGCGTAGAGCTTGGCTAAACATAAAAAAAAGTAAAGCTAAATCCTTTAACGTTTCTTTTACAGTTTATATTTTCTTGTTATTTATTCCTTTCGTTTAGCATTTGTTTTCCATTTTGTGTTTGAGTGTTAGCGCAAAACTAACTCCTTTTGTTTTACGGTTTTCGTTATCAATCCTTGTTTATGATCGATGGCAGTCCAGGCCTTATATATTATGAAAAAGATTTCATTCCGAAAGAACTGAAATTGAAACTTATAAAACCTGCGACTACTTACTCCCAGGGGTGGATCTACATAGGGACTAATGGGGCTTAAGTGCTGCAGTCCCAAGTGTCAGGGGACCACAAAAAATTAATTATCATCATAAATTTTCATAATCTTTTATTAACAATGAGTACTTATCGTATAGTAAAAAATAATTAATATTAAAAATATAATTATAATGATAATTTATAGTATTACTTATTAAAAATTTCGTTTCTTTATACGTTTTTGTTAATAATATTTCTTTATTTCTTTTGTTTTTATATAAGATATAAAGTTTGTCATTCAACACCATTTCATAAATAAATATATTTCAAGTCTGATTTTGACGTTATTAAAAATGAATTTTAAATGTCAATGTAAACATTCTTAATCTAACAAAAATTGGGGCCCCGTTGGACTTCAATAAGCCCTAGGCCCCTAAAAACCTATATCAGCCTCTTGTTACTTCAATGGTTTCTTCCAATTGGATACTGGTGGCAGGGAAAATAAATCCCTAATTTTGAACACTCTGAAGAGATTTCACCATTTCTTTCTTACTATAATATTTTATATAAAAAATAGTAATAATAATAAAGTTTAAATTTAAAGAAAATTTCAAAAAATGTATATTTTTTTTTCAAATTCAACTAAATTTTTATATTTAGTTGTGAATTATTATTATTATTATTTTGTACCAATATTTATGTTTCACTAATAAAAATAAACTAATAAAAACGTTTTATATTAGTTGTATATTTTACATATTGTTTTTACGTATTTATTATTGATTTTATTTTATGATGTTTTTTAAAGGTTAAAGTCTATATACGTATACCGTCATGGCGGCGCTTCCTGTTTCGAGACTAGCCTCGCTCCCGATGCCGGCTGTTTGGAGTCGAGCGTTGTCACGTGACGATGTGCGCGCGCGCGCTTTGCTGGTGCGGTCGGTTTGAATTCGACGGGTTGGTTTGTGTGTGCGCGCACGTGCGCGTTGTTCGACTTTCGCAAAAAATGGATTTCGACGATTTAACGTCGAGGGATTTCTTTCGTTGCTTGGTATCGGAATATCCGGAATTAAGTATCGATATTAGGATACCTTCCGATATAAAATATTCGCGATTAAGATGGCTTTGCGACCGGTCGAAGCGAAGTGTGGCAGGTGCGACGGCATTCGTAAAAATAACTTATAGAAAAGACACTAGTTCGGTTTATTTCTGATGTCGCAAGTGCAACGTTAATACTTCGGCATTCGAAGGTACTTTCGAGGGTTAATTCGGTAAGGTATCGTGGGGAACGATATTCGCTTTCGTCTGGCACCTCATTTGCATAGACAGTTCGTCGAAGTCTTCGTGTTTAGCCGTTGCGGTAACTCGCACTACCGGTGTCGACTGGGTAATTTCGTTAGGCAGGCGATGATGGTCTCTCTATTTAATTTGACGAGTTTGAAAATTGACGGCCCCGGAAAAACTGTGGAAATAGACGAGATGGTCGTAAGCAAGCGTAAGTACGAAAAAGGGAGGAAGCTGAAAGGGACTAAGTGGGTAGTCCGCGGAATCTGTAGAGAAGAGAAGAACTGTTTTCGTGTTTTGTAAACAATCGTTCTAAAGCCAGTCTAAATTTGGTCGTTAGCAACTTCGTCCGGTCCGGATCTACAATTTATACCGACCAATCGAAGGGATATAACCGTATCGGCGAATTAGAAGAATGGAGATAAAACACGCGACCGTAAATCATTCCGAACATTTTGTGAACCCGCTCAACGGCGTACATACGCAAAGCATCGAAAGGTTGTGGGGGATTCTCAAGAATAGGAAAAATCTGCCCATTCACTACACGGAGGAACTTCGCGATTCCTATCTACACGCCTTTTTATATAGAAAGCATCTGAAATGGGAAAGTTTGAAGCTGGGTGAACGTTTCGGAATTTTTGCGAACATTTACGAAAAAATTATCTGGGAGCGGGCCGTGTGCCCGAATGGAAGGAACCAGAAACCGTTCTGGCAGCCTCGATAGCGATACCGAAGAAGCGAGGAAACGACGCGAGCAACAGAAAAAAAGGAGAGGAAGAGCATTCGCGACAGTGCAAAGAAGCGCGCTAGAGTCGGCGAATGACCGATGACTACGACGATGACAACGGTGAGTAGAAGTGAATTTGTTTGTTTTTTTTTCTTTAATTCGTTTAGAGTGATTTTTTTCGATCTCTTTTTTCCCCTTTTTCGCGGCGGCTGTGCCGCCGTTGCTGTCTTCCATTTGCGCGCACATCGTCACGTGAAAACGCTCTTTTCCAAGCAGCCGGCGTCGGGAGCGAGGCTAGTCGCAAAACAGGAAGTGCCGCCATGACGGTATACGTATCTAAACATTAACCAAAAAGAAATGTTTTTTTCGAAGTTAGGACTAGATAATTATATGCACAAATAAATTATTAAGTCTATAATACATACTCTCACTTATATCCAAGTATTATATCCAAAGATCAGTTTTCGCTAATTGTCGAAAATAAACTATTTTTCAACTTTTCTTTCTGTAGCATATACTGAAACAAGTTATATTCACAGCAAAATTTCCACCTTATATCCATTAAAAACAGCGCATAATGTATCCATCCACGAAATAAAAAATTATCGCAGTAAACTTCGAAAAAACCGAGAAACACCAAGGAAACACTAAACAGAACTCTACGAAATCTGGCGTCAACTGTTGCATGTGGGATAGACTGAAAATAATCTTCACATGACCAATGGTTACATTTTTCTGAATAAACGCTAAAAGTTTTGAAAAATTTTTCCATGAAACCCGATGAATTTAATTAATACACAATAACTAAATCTGTTTAATAAAGATTAATAATTTACCATTAAAAATATGCAAATTAGATAAAAAAAGATCACTGCGCAAAATCTCCCGCTAACTATGGGATGAGTGTAACGTCAGGTGGCATTGAAACTTTCCTGCTAAACACTAAAAATTTAATATAATTATTTTATTAATCCGGTCAAATTTTAATAATATAAAATGTCTAGATCTGTTTAATAAAGATTAGTAATGTACAATCACAAATATGCAAATTAGATATGAAACAGATCACTGCTGAAAATCTCCCTGGAAGAGGATAAATATCGAACGATCACGTGACCTAAAGCTAACACCAAGAAATATTAAAAAATATGTTTAAAATTTAAGCCTTTATACAATAGAAATTAAAGCCGAATATAAAGAAAACAGTAACATACAGAAAAGTAAAAAACAACGTAATGATAGTAAAAACAATTATAAAATAACAACAAAGAAAAATAAAATAAAACACCAATAATAAAAGATAAGATAAAACACTGAAGTAAAACTAAATGAATAAAATTAAATATTAAAGTTTTTTAAGATTTTTTTAGTTCGAAATACAAATTTAATTTTACGTAATATTCACATTAATTAAAATTAGCTTGTTTTAAATTTATATTTTTATCAAGGTTACTGATATGTTGTATTTTTCCTGTTAGAAAATTTATTGCGTATTATAGTAAATTTATATTCGGTTGTGTGTTTTAATTTCGGTTCGTGGGCAAATCGAAAAATTAAGTGGTGTATTTTTGTATTTATTTTTAAATTAGTAGAAATAAAACAAAATTTATGTTTATACCTTTACACTTTATCATACAAAAATAGATGAATAATGTAAACATTAGGAATTAATGTGGAATAATGCCGCAGATAAATTGTCAGATCCGTCCGTATTCATCTAAATCAGTGATTCTCAAACTTTTTCGATCCACCGCCCCCTTTGTTCCATAAAGTTATACCCAACGCCCCCTAACCCATTTTCTCTTGTGTGAGAAAAGGATTGGAAATATTCTTAGGAAAACTTTTCTATGAATCTCACACTTTGTGCCCTTACTGTACATTGTTCTCATCATCTGGAAACCATTAAACGCAATGTTTCCTCTTATCAGCCCCAATTTTGCCTTTGGTCACCGTTCAATACCCTGCCTCTATCATAGATCTATTCATCGCGCCAGAAGGGGGCGTTATTGCTTACTTTGAGAAACGCTGAGCTAAAATAAAAGTCAATGTGTTAGAAATATTCAAGTTGTGACCTTCAATAAAAAATATATAAAATGTCAACATTTTATATATATTCCGTCGAATTTTTATATATAGAATTTGTCTGCCGTCGCCCCTCTATATTTCCTTAACGCCCCCAATTCTCTTTGAGCCTTCTACTGCCCCCCTGAAAGCCTCCAGCGCCCACAAGGGGGCGTTATCACCCACTTTGAGAAACGCTGATCTAAATGATTAGCACAAAAATGTACAGACTTAAATTTAGGAAGTGTCAAAGATGTGTACAGAAATACTGCGTAAGTAATGAGTGTAGCTATTTTAAACAATGGCTGTAGTCTCATCCACCAGGTTGACTTGTGGCTTTCATTGTGTATGCATCCATATACTATATATTTGGTAATCCAAATACAGTATAGCGTCATTTATCCGAATCAATTGGGGACTGGGGTCATTCGGATAACTTATTTTTCGGATAACCGATTATGTAAGAAAAAATATATTAACCTATCCCGTGTTGAAATTTTTCTCCGTTGCGTGTCGCTTCGCGTTGAATTTTCGTCGTTGTTAAGCCTAACGAAGACTATTGTATCGTTAAACAATATCTCAGAACGGGTATAGTTTAAGAAACGAAATGTGGCACTGTAGCTTGAGTATAAAGGACCACTAATATTACTAAATTTTGGTTGTTAATTATAGGTCGACAGGGTGAAGACATAAAAGTGGTCATGTGTCATATCTCTTAATGAATATTTTACTGTTATTAGCGTTCAAAATTTAAAAAAATAAAATAAAATTCATCTTTACCCTTCAAAGTAAGCTTTTTTGCCATTTTATAATAATACAGTAAAACCCGTAAAGACCTTCTCGCTTAAAATGTTAGAATGTATATGGGGACATGATTTAGTTCACCACTTTGACTTAAATACTGTAAGGTTTCTTTTTATGCAGATTATTTTTATGCGATTTTGAAGTTGTGCGGTTTGTATATCATCCAAAAATTTTTTGGATAAACATACATATAGGCTTGTTTTGGAAGCCCGCGTATAGACAGTCTCCAAAAATCGTGGAACGCTCAAAGCTCACTCCATTTGTTCCACTGACATATAACGTTTATGGATGTAAAGGACAGCTAGATCGATTTTAATTGCTTTAGTTCCTAGCAATTTTTGATATAAATGTAATTAAACATAAAAAATATTTAAAACTGAAAAAAACGAAAGAAATGCGTTAATTTTGAAGAAAAAGCTTCAAAGTTTAACTTCATTTGTCTCCCCCTTCTGTGAAATTTAACACCCATGAGTCATTGTTTACACATCTGTATGACCTTGAATGCAGCTGGAGTTGGAATTCCCGGGGCATTCTCATGGACGTCGCGGGAGGACAAGGGTTTAAAGTAGGGTGAACACTAGCTGACCGTATATTTTTAAATATTTTTAAAAAATTTGGACACTTAAAAAGCATTAAAAAAAAAAATTCAAAGTAAGGACCATGTTTTATGTAACGCTATGTAACCTGCCCGAGTTAACTCGGGCGAGGAACTAAAGTTAACTTTTCACATCCAGATGTCAGTGATTTGTTTTTATAGTGAGCTTTTGCAATTCGGGGATTCCCCTTGTATTACTTTTCAATAAAATAAACTGAATTAAGTTTGAATACAAGTTTATTTTAAGCTTTTATATGAATTTCTTTCAGACATTCGAAGTAATTTATTAAGCAGCCTATTTCTTTTAATTTCTGCAAACTTTTTTATGCGGTTTTAAGTTAATTTTAACTCGTTGTTTTGGTTTTATGCGATTTTAGAAAATTACGGAACGTATCCCTACTTTTTCAAGGCAAGTAAAGTCTTTTTTATGCGAATTTTTTATATGCGCTTTTCTGCAGAACGTATCCACCGCATAAAACGAGACCTTACAGTAACTAACTCCTGTGTTAAACCATCTGACTCTGATTCTGACCACTCTGACCACAGAAATTATTAGGCTTCAAACAGGGTGAACGAAATCATGCCCTCCACACACAGTTTAACATCCACACATATAGAAAAAACCTCGAATCTTTTGCATATTTCGAAATTTCAGAATGTCCTGAGTCCAAAAATGTAAAAATTTGGGAGGGGGTCATTTTTTTGACCGAGCGCTACACATTTCCTGTTTTTATAGGCCTATATGACAGCCGGAAAAGTGAAGACTATCGAATACATATTTATATATTACTTAGAGAAGTCTTTTAGCTTTGGACTAAAAAGTTTCTACGCTCTATTTTTATTAAAACTCTATTTATTGAATATTTTATTCTGAGGTCACGTGATGACATCAGAATTTCCGGGTCTTTTTCGGTAACAAGTCTGCCCCGAGTCGGAGTCGGAGTCGGATGGTAAGGAAAACTCGGAGTCGGTAGATTTTTACGCGACTCCACAGCCGTGATATGAACTTACTCGAAGCACGAATGACGAAATGTATTAAACGTTGCTACATAACATTGCTTTTTGCAAACAGAAATTATATACATATGCATTCTTAGCGAAAATGCTTTTGCGTGGAAAGTAAATTAGTAATCTATTTTTAACCGAAAGACTTCCTCCGAAATAGTATCGAACAGCAATGGAACTTCCCATTGGTTTTGCATGTTTTGGGAAAGTTTTCGACATACTGGCGTGTTCAAATTGATGATCAATGAGGGTTCATTAACGTGTCTCGACACTGGACGATCTTATATTAAAACATGCTTTATGATTTTTTGCGGTTGCTACTCCAAGTTCCATACTTTACGCAACTACAGATGCAGCAAACAATGTTCTCTGGTTCAAAATTCACCGAATTTTCTATCTATCGAAGAAAACTCTTCAAAAACAGAAAACCTCCAGCAAAGAGAAACCGAGCAACAAAGTTTATCAGAATGAATAGGTAAAATTTTCGTCAATATTTCGTTGGAAAATGTTACTTTTGGTTCATTATGTCACTTACCAAAGTTTGTTAACCAAAAAATAATAATAATAATAAATAAATAAAATTGGTTCAACACGACCACGTTTAGAAAGAAATTTTGATTTACAGAATATAAGTACATTTGATTATAGTCAGATATTCCGGATAATCGGTTACGTTTCAGAGAGTTTCTGAACAGTCTGGATTATTAGGATACCAGATGAACAAATTTCTACTGAATAAAGTGCATTTCTGCTGGTTAATTAACAATGTAAGTCCATTATCTATGCAAAGAGCCTCAAGTAAATAAGAAAACCAATTAGTTTAATTAACTTAGCAAATCTGGGTAGATAAGGACTTCAATTAACTAAGCAAACGCATCATCTAGAATGATTAAACGAATTTTAAAAATCTATAAAGCAACTGAATTATCTTATCTTGAATTATATTTTATTATACAAGAAAGTTATAAATTACTAGAATAAATAATATACAGACGTAATGTTCTTAAATTCTATTTCAGTATATTTACACAACATTCTCTCATTCGATTTCATAAAAGCCATCTTGAAAAAGTTTCATGAATAAATTTTTAAAACATCTTTTCCAATTATAAGAAAATTATAGAAATTTGGATTTGATGAAGTAGAAAGTATAAGCAACAATTATCTGAAAGCAATGTGGAAACAATAGAAGATAATTACGGAAAAGAACAATAGCTACAATATAATTAATGCCGTATTTTCGAGAATAGCACAGAATTTTAATTATATACTGCATTGTATCTTTAAAGAGACACGAAAATTTTCGGCGAATTTAAGGTGTTATTAGATTATTATACTGTTTTATGTAATTTAGTTGGCAATTTCCTCCATTCACGTAACTAATTTAATAAAGTGTGGCATGTAACAAAAATACGAATAGAATTTTCCTTGACGTGTATTAAGCTTATTACTTTATTCTATTTTTTAATCTTTTGAAACCGTGTTTTCTTAATTTTTTGATTCACTAACACAAGATGTGATACAATTTCAACACTTGGCGATATTCCATCTTTATAAATAAAGTCAACTGAATGAAGATGGAATGTCGCAAAGTGTTGAAATTGTAACACATTTTGTGCTAGTGAATCAAAAAAACTATTCTATTATAAAATACAACCATCTGAACTTAGCCGGCCTCAGAATTTACCAGGCTAAGTGTAAAAATAGATGTTAAAAAAGACGTCTATAGGGTTATTTACTCCGGACTAAACATTTATTATGTAGAATATCTAAATATATAAAATTACTTGTCCTGACT
>NW_019384430.1:752054-762836 GCF_000671375.1 Centruroides sculpturatus | reverse complement strand
AGTGATTTGTTTTTATAGTGAGCTTTTGCAATTCGGGGATTCCCCTTGTATTACTTTTCAATAAAATAAACTGAATTAAGTTTGAATACAAGTTTATTTTAAGTTTTTATATGAATTTCTTTCAGACATTCGAAGTAATTTATTGAGCAGCCTATTTCTTTTAATTTCTGCAAACTTTTTTATGCGGTTTTAAGTTAATTTTAACTCGTTGTTTTGGTTTTATGCGATTTTAGAAAATTACGGAACGTATCCCTACTTTTTCAAGGCAAGTAAAGTCTTTTTTATGCGAATTTTTTATATGCGCTTTTCTGCAGAACGTATCCACCGCATAAAACGAGACCTTACAGTAACTAACTCCTGTGTTAAACCATCTGACTCTGATTCTGACCACTCTGACCACAGAAATTATTAGGCTTCAAACAGGGTGAACGAAATCATGCCCTCCACACACAGTTTAACATCCACACATATAGAAAAAATCTCGAATCTTTTGCATATTTCGAAATTTCAGAATGTCCTGAGTCCAAAAATGTAAAAATTTGGGAGGGGTCATTTTTTTGACCGAGCGCTACACATTTCCTGTTTTTATAGGCCTATATGACAGCCGGAAAAGTGAAGACTATCGAATACATATTTATATATTACTTAGAGAAGTCTTTTAGCTTTGGACTAAAAAGTTTCTACGCTCTATTTTTATTAAAACTCTATTTATTGAATATTTTATTCTGAGGTCACGTGATGACATCAGAATTTCCGGGTCTTTTTCGGTAACAAGTCTGCCCCGAGTCGGAGTCGGAGTCGGATGGTAAGGAAAACTCGGAGTCGGTAGATTTTTACGCGACTCCACAGCCGTGATATGAACTTACTCGAAGCACGAATGACGAAATGTATTAAACGTTGCTACATAACATTGCTTTTTGCAAACAGAAATTATATACATATGCATTCTTAGCGAAAATGCTTTTGCGTGGAAAGTAAATTAGTAATCTATTTTTAACCGAAAGACTTCCTCCGAAATAGTATCGAACAGCAATGGAACTTCCCATTGGTTTTGCATGTTTTGGGAAAGTTTTCGACATACTGGCGTATTCAAATTGATGATCAATGAGGGTTCATTAACGTGTCTCGACACTGGACGATCTTATATTAAAACACGCTTTATGATTTTTTGCGGTTGCTACTCCAAGTTCCATACTTTACGCAACTACAGATGCAGCAAACAATGTTCTCTAGTTCAAAATTCACCGAATTTTCTATCTATCGAAGAAAACTCTTCAAAAACAGAAAACCTCCAGCAAAGAGAAACCGAGCAACAAAGTTTATCAGAATGAATAGGTGAAATTTTCGTCAATATTTCGTTGGAAAATGTTACTTTTGGTTCATTATGTCACTTACCAAAGTTTGTTAACCAAAAAATAATAATAATAATAAATAAATAAAATTGGTTCAAAACGACCACGTTTAGAAAGAAATTTTGATTTACAGAATATAAGTACATTTGATTATAGTCAGATATTCCGGATAATCGGTTACGTTTCAGAGAGTTTCTGAACAGTCTGGATTATTAGGATACTAGATGAACAAATTTATACTGAATAAAGTGCATTTCTGCTGGTTAATTAACAATGTAAGTCCATTATCTATGCAAAGACCTTCAAGTAAATAAGAAAACCAATTAGTTTATCTCAGCAAATCTGGTTAGATAAGGACTTCAATTAACTAAGCAAACCCATCATCTAGAATCATTAAACGAATTTTAAAAATCTATAAAGCAACTGAATTATCTTATCTTGAATTATATTTTATTATACAAGAAAGTTATAAATTACTAGAATAAATAATATACAGACGTAATGTTCTTAAATTCTATTTCAGTATATTTACACAACATTCTCTCATTCGATTTCATAAAAGCCATCTTGAAAAAGTTTCATGAATAAATTTTTAAAACATCTTTTCCAATTATAAGAAAATTATAGAAATTTGGATTTGATGAAGTAGAAAGTATAAGCAACAATTATCTGAAAGCAATGTGGAAACAATAGAAGATAATTACGGAAAAGAACAATAGCTACAATATAATTAATGCCGTATTTTCGAGAATAGCACAGAATTTTAATTATATACTGCATTGTATCTTTAAAGAGACACGAAAGTTTTCGGCGAATTTAAGGTGTTATTAGATTATTATACTGTTTAATGTAATTTAGTTGGCAATTTCCTCCATTCACGTAACTAATTTAATAAAGTGTGGCATGTAACAAAAATACGAATAGAATTTTCCTTGACGTGTATTAAGCTTATTACTTTATTCTATTTTTTAATCTTTTGAAACCGTGTTTTCTTAATTTTTTGATTCACTAACACAAGATGTGATACAATTTCAACACTTGGCGATATTCCATCTTTATAAATAAAGTCAACTGAATAAAGATGGAATGTCGCAAAGTGTTGAAATTGTAACACATTTTGTGNTATCTTTAAAGAGACACGAAAATTTTCGGCGAATTTAAGGTGTTATTAGATTATTATACTGTTTTATGTAATTTAGTTGGCAATTTCCTCCATTCACGTAACTAATTTAATAAAGTGTGGTATGTAACATAAAAATGTATTAAGCTTATTACTTTATTCTATTTTTTAATCTTTTGAAACCGTGTTTTCTTAATTTTTTTGATTCACTAACACAAGATGTGATACAATTTCAATACTTGGCGATATTCCATCTTTATAAATAAAGTCAACTGAATAAAGATGGAATGTCGCAAAGTGTTGAAATTGTAACACATTTTGTGTTAGTGAATAAAAAAAAACTATTCTATTTTAAAATACAGCCATCTGAACTTAGCCGGCCTCAGAATTTACCAGGCTAAGTGTAAAAATAGATGTTAAAAAAGACGTCTATAGGGTTATTTACTCCGGACTAAACATTTATTATGTAGAATATCTAAATATATAAAATTACTTGTCCTGACTGATTGATTCATCATCGCCCTGAACCGCTGAACCTAAAGAAGTAAAATTTGGTACACAGTTAGTGTACGCCGTGGGAATGCACAGTAAGAAGGAATTATTCGAAATTCCTTCGCTGGGAGGAATGGAAGAGAATTAAGACTTAACTGGAACAATGACTTCTACTGTACTATTTTAGATGCGATTTTTTTGTTTTAAACTGATAACATTTTAGACATTGTTATAAATATTTATATATATTTCGATTTTTTAACCAAATGTTCGAACCGTTTTAAATTCGAATTTGTTATTGCATATTGGTTCGATTATAGAACGATTGTAAACGTTCCAGAAAATTGATCAAATTGAAAAAGAGTTCGTTTGATTCTCGGCAATTCTTATCATTCTCAGCGGGAGGTGTTATTTAACAATTACTACGGTTGTTGAAATACTGAAAATAAATGGGGTTTGCTTCCAAATCCGCGCGGGTAACAGCTAGTCTTTCTATAAAATGAAAATATGAGCATGAATACAAAGGAACGATTACTTATTTCATGACATATGTTTTGCATTACACATTATTCAAATGTAAATGATTATAGTGTATTGAACATAGTAAATGTTCAGTCTCGTATGATTCCTTTTGTAATTGAATACAGATAATCTTTCTACTCTACTAAATGCTCTATGTAAATTTAGCAAAAATGTATTCTAATAAAATTATTTGTTGTAATGAAATAATACAGGATAATGTGTTTTAATCTATCCACTGGAATTACTAAGAAATATTAGTGTTGAAGGAGACAATAAAATGGGGCTATCGGTTTCATTCTAAATAAGAAACAATTAGCGAAAATGGCGTCAACTTCATTTTCTTAATTAAACAAAAATCTCTATTTTCTGTTTCCTATAATGATTCTTTATCAGAAACAAAGAAAAATTTATCTGAATCATTACTTTTCAAAACATTTATAATCGTCTGAAACTTGATTCGTCCGCCATGCGTCGATATTTATGAAATTCATCGTTTACGTCATAAGAAACACTAAACTACAACCGCACAAAGTGAAAATTGTGTGTGGAACCGTCAGGTATGAGATTTTATTTAAAATATAATTTTTACACTATTCAATTAAGTATTATAAAATGGCAAACATTTAATTTTCAGGATAGAGTAAATTTTCTAAATAACTGTTAATGCCAATAACGATTAGAATTTTCAAATCCGATTCCTCAAGATATGACACACGTGCCCTTTCCAATTCCCCATTCTGTCCACCTTTAAACAGAAAGATATGATAGAATGAATGTGTCTTGTATTCAAATAATCATGTTTTTTTTTCGTTCCTTAATTTTTATTTTATCTGAAATATAAAACTAAATAAACACCAACACACAAAAAAGTGCACTCATTTTTTTCACGTTTTTGGGAACAGGTGGATTAGTAAAAAAGTCAGAGATGAAATTTCACACGATTCCAGTACTTTCTCGTATTAGATAAGACACAGTCGAGAAACGAAAGAAATATACTAAGAAATTTTTTAAAAATATGATGTTTAGTCGAATAATATAAGCAACTGATACAAAAACACGAGTCACAGCTTGAGGTTATTTCAATTAAAGTGAATGACGTCAGAGTTTTTTTCCTATTGCAAGAGGTAAAAAAAATCAACGGGATAAAATGATTACAATTCATCACGATATATATTATTAAAGTTCAATTCTATTGTAATTTATCTTAGCCAACCACTATACAATCTTGAATATCTATTGTTACTGACTGACTTTAAATTATCATATACATTTATATGCAATTGTTAATACGGAAAATTTTTAATTTTAAGGAAAATACAATAGACATAATAAACCAGCAATTGTTTTACGTATCTAACGAGTAAAATTTTTTATTCAGAATATTTTCAACGAAAACTCCAATATCATAATTTTTTAATAACATTTTACAGAAATTATTTTACTTTTTTGTATATTTTCAGAGTGAATACCTTCGTGAGAAAGCTGATGTATGCTGGGATAATCCTTGAGACGGATTATTAAAATTTAATTTATATTTTCATGATTATAATTTATAATATAAAAACACAATTTATGTTAAATTTCAGAGTTCGTGTATTAAAATATAGGTTTTGTGAAATAAAAAAATGCGACACTTGGGCAATTTTTCAAGGGAAATGTGCTTTTTGAAAGAATTTTTTTTATGGAAAACTGACCTACATTTAGGTGTTAGACACGTGAATAAAACTCGAGAAACTTCACGGCATCAGTTTATTAGTGGGTGGTCAATTAGCAACCAATTATCAGTGTATTGAATTAAATCTCAAACGTGGTTGATGTTAGCAAAAAAGTGGCTATATAAATAAAAAATGGAAAAATTATAAATTTCTAGTGTATAATTTTAATAAACATCAATAGTTTATTAAAAAAAAAAATTGAATGACGTTTGAGTGGGTGGCCCCTTTATCATACTCTTGAACCACACAGTAAAATATCATTAAAATGCATATCATCGGGATTACGTATGTCAACATTATAGGTATGAAGTTCTCAGCGTTCTATCTTAATTAGAATAGTGTTAAATTTGAGATTAATACAAAGGAAGTTAATTAAAAACATTTAATAAAAGTAAAAAAAATAATAATAATATTTTTACAGTAAAGTAGGTAAAATAAACATTCCATACAATTGATAGCGATTTAAAAAATATTTTTCGATAGTGACTCGTTTACTTCTAAAATGAATGCTACATGCAATTAATAAAGAAAATGTAGAGAAATTTTGTAACAGACGTTCAATTGTAAATCTCTTATTCTGTAAAGCTTTTCAACTGTAACTTTTGATCCACTTTTCGGATTTATTTTTATTGAAACTTCTCTCAGATTAATTGAATGTAATGAGGTATTAGTATACAATTAGATACAATTTCTCAATGTAATTCTTGTTAATTTTTCTTAAGAAATATTGTTACGTGATAACCATATAAAGTGTATTTCCCCTGTACGCACCGTTGAATATTTATGCTTTGTAATTTGTAATTTAATGATAATGTCGTTTGTATTAAAAAATATTTATTTTACATTATATTATATTACATTATATTACAAAAATACTCTCGGGCCCTAGAAATTGGCGTAATTGCTAATTGCTATAATATCCCATATTTGGAAAAAAAAAAGTTTTGATTCTGCTCCTCCAATGGCGACTCCGGTCTTATAGAAGCACGTTTTATCCGGATGAGTCGTGAATCCTTGTTCGTTCCTTACTGTGTCTAGTGCCGTATTTACCATTAATCTAAATAAGCTAAAGCTTGAAACCTCAGCTTTCAAGGAAACTTTAATTATTAAGAAAAAATTGAACAAAGAAAAAGTTTTATGCTACTCTGTAAAAAAAGCGATTGAAATTTATTTCTGGCGATTAAAGGTTGCCAAGACGGCTACTGGTTTTCATAGCAGATTTACTTATTTAATCGTTTGAAAGCTATAAGGAAATTTCGGTCACTTACTAACGACAGAATCTGCGATTTTACTCGCTATTGGACGATTGCTCGATTCCATGATTATCTTGAGCATTTGTATAGCTTTCAGGCGGTAAATTATTTACGCCTTCAGGCGGTAAATTATTTTTATAATTTATTAATAAATTTTTGATAATTTAGTATTTATTTCGGATTAGTTTTCCCTTGAAATTATATAATTAATTAGTTTGAAAATTTTAAGATATACTAAAATATATACAACAAAGATATCTCATATACTGTTAGAGGAGATCACACTGTTATTGAAGACATCGAAATAATTCTTTTGTAGTTGGAATGCACGTATTTCTGAATCGATGCATATCATTTGTTGTACACTAACAGGATGCTGTGTAACAAACCTCCTTGTCTCAATTAACTGTAATAAACCAAGAAGTTAACATGTAAAAAGATATTTTTAATTAATTAATCCGCTATTGAAATCATTAGAAAAATGAACATTTTTATTGCTTGAAATGTTACAAATTGCAATATTACAATTATTTAATTGCTGATTTGACTTTAATTCATTCAATAAACGTAAGTTAATTATGTTTTAGATTATAAATCAACATAATGAATGACAATAAATTTACTGTATGCGAATAAAACAAAATCTATAATTATTCGACTCTATGAAGTAAGATAACAATTGAAATCGTTCCAGCGAATCAATGATGTAAACAACAGGAAAATATATTTTAAAATTTGATTTCATAAAATCTAGAAGGAAGCTTTCATCTAGTTGTACATCTACATTCTCAACAGTCATAAGATGAAAGTAGATTGGATTTTACTTTTCTTGCTCTTCTTTGTAATCTCGTGTTTTCCACAGAACTCTGAACAGGCAATACAGAAGAGGAAAGATAGTATTACTGCTAATGACTTGAGAAAATTGGTCCGGATGATTGAGAAAGCTGACAGGAAGTTAAAGGAATTTGTGAAATCTTCCGTTATGTTCCTTCTTCCATACGCAACGAGAATGATGGATGAAACCAATTTGACCTCATCTTGCATTAAAAGTGGAATGGTTTTTATGAGAGATTTTATGCATTTGAAACCTTGGACGTTAAAGAGTAAGTGTTTTTACTTATGTTATTTTATTTAATTAGTTAAACAAATTACTCTCCCAGGAAATTTATATTTTTAGACTCGGAATCATAAACGGCGAGAAACACAAAAAAATTCGGATTTTTACTGTATGTACGAATGTTAGTGAGGGTACGGTTATCTCGAATGGAATTAGATTTAAGGAAGATTATACACGTTATTACAATATTTTTAAAAATAAAACTCATCTGAAAATTATACTTTTTGTCAATTTAAAATAAATAATAACATAAGTAGGTTATTCAGTAAAATTTCATATCAGATGGTGCCACACACAATTTTAACTTTTTTTGCCGTTAAAATTACTTCAACTCGTTGCTATATATTTCCAACGGAAATTCTACATAAGTATATATTAAATGTAGCAGACACAAATTTCATGTATGATTAATTACAATATGAAGTATTCTTTCAATACACCAACAATAAATAAATATATCACTTAGTTAGATTACACGCAGTATTGAATCAACCGTATCAAAGAAAATGGATATGCAAGGGTTTCAATATAAATACCGTCTTTTGACGATAAATACTGATATCGTGTGAAATCAGTGCTCTCGAAATTTGGAATTCTTTTTACAGGACACTGACTTCTACTTGGATAGGAGCCAGTCTCTTGCATAAAGACTAGATGGAAACAAACAGGACCAAGAAAGAAAATAGAAAAAACTTCTAGGTTTTATAAACGGTATTATATTATTATGTATTTTATGTTATACTTTTATATATACTAACTCCTGTATAAAAACTAAAAGCAATGTTGGCTGAACTCTATGCAGCCAGCGCTTGTTCAGGCAGAAATCCGCCACCAACTAATTACAAGTGTTCAGTACTTCGATTCAATTTGCCACTGCTGGCTAATAATATAGTATTTTTTATATAACATTATATTAAAATTTATGTAAATGAATTAAGATATTTTCTGATTAATATATTTAATGCAGTGTGAAGACCCAACCGAGGTCCGAATCATGTAAATCGCGATATTCCTATGATTAAATAATAACGATAGATTAATTATGAGAGGGAGAGGAAAATCCCATAATTTAAACAACGCGGCACAAAATGTAGACAACGAGTCTCGGATTACTCGAACACGTGTTAAACTAACTGTCAATGTCAGAATGAAAAGTTATAATTCAGAGACAAGTGGTCATATGCAGGTAGAACTTTGACCCCCGCTCTCATAAACAGTCAATCTAGGGAAACAATTTCTGAAAAGACGGAAAGATTTAAGAGAGATAAATCATTGCATATGATCGTTCGAGTACCCAGATGACAGAAATCGCGAGTAACGGAGCTAAATTATGAGCGCGAGTCTTGCAATATTGTCAACAATCGACAGAACGGCGTCGAGCAGACACCTGGAATCGGACCTTTCTCGTGACCTGAGGCGGTCTCAGTTTATCCCAAAACAAAAGAGAGACCAATCGGGAAGCGAGAAAGGGGATGAAGGGCCAATCGGAAGTCCGAATAGTGGAAGAGAAAAACTATAAAAATCCGAAATCCGAGGTCAGGGGGGCTCTCCTCCGACTCCACGAAAGGTAGTGACTTCTATTGTGGTGTGTCGTCGCAAAGGAACTGTGGACTCCGCCGCTTATATCTTCCGATCGTCCGCCGTGATCAGCAACAGCATCTCGTCCGCCCCGGGGCTACGACCGACGCCGAAGTTCTCACACTCCGCATCTTCGAGGGAAGAAACTAGTGAAGGACTGTCGATTGCCGATGTAAGCATATATGTTAACAAATAAACGGCTTTCTTGTGTAAAACACTTGTCGTCATTTGCCTCCTCCGTCACTGCCCACATACAACCTTCCCTTAGGTCCATCCTGACGCGGGATTAATAGATCCCACCTAAGAGACGGCATCCTTACACAGTTGCCGTGAAGTGGGTTTCAAGCCCCTTATCTCCCCCCGGATCGGCCATCTTACAGCAGTCATTTCGAAGAGTGGGAAACTTTAACTTAATTTTATGTGGAAAAGTGTTAGAAAATTTAGCAGAAAATATAAATAACGTTATCGAGCCATAGATAATGGAAACCAGTTGATTAACTTTTCTGGCGACATTTAAAAGCGCGTCTGTGGCCTGTCTGTCACGGTATTTTATTAAAAACATTTTATATTTTTAATTATTATAAAATGGCAAAAAGCTTAATTTTCAAAATAGGGACGGGTTTTATAAAAATTGCAAATGCTAATAGAGTAAAATTGGCATTAAGTCTGACCCTACTGCTTATTTGACATGTGACTCTTTTTAACTTTCTACCCTCTGTACATATAGCAACGAAAATGTAATAGCGTCAATTCTGTTGATTCATAAACATCTCTGAAATGTTTCAGAAAATTTCTACAAAAAGCACAGGAATTAAAAAGATTCAAAGATGCTAAACAAAATCGTGTCCCCTACACACTAACATCCATACATATAGAAAAACACCCTCATTTTTTTGCATTTTTCTAAGTTTTAAGTTGCTGAGTCCAAAAATTAAAATTATTCCAGGAGTCACCATGGAGACATGGAGTCATTTTTTGGACCGGACTCCTCTGTTATATATAAGAGCCGGGAAAGTAAAATCGATAAAACTTGTTCTTTAGGAGGCTATTTCTAAGGAACACTTCTTTAACGATTATGTGATTATTCGTTACAATTTTGTAGACATACAGGTCTACTACGGTAAAATTCATAATATTTAGATATTATTGCAGGTATAAGAGGGTTTTGTTGAGAAAATTAGAGAAATAACAGAGAGATAGTGCAAGAAACAACCTGAAAATAAATATTAAATCCTTTATTAACACATCTTATTAATTAATGTGCAATGCGAGTACTTATCTGATATTCAAATGGCAAAAGTAATCCCATACAATAACCCCAAAGACAAATTTATAACGCACGGCTGTTTTGGAAAACAAAAGCCATTATTATTATTGTGTTTAGTGGGTTATACTCGGTACACACCGGTGGCTGTGTACTATGCCGGACCAGAGTCAAGGCATAGCAACCAAAACAAAACTAAAATTAAATGTGTGTGTCAGTGTCAGTGTCAGTATTAAGGAATTTCCTAACAATATGGCATGTATTCAATATAGTGGCCTTCTGTAGTGTGATGTATGTATTTCTACTCAATTGTAATGTTCCCAGGCTTTTGTGTAGCGTGTGTGGTATCACACCTGTACAGGAGAGAAC
>NW_019384430.1:748764-750719 GCF_000671375.1 Centruroides sculpturatus | reverse complement strand
TCAAGTTTACGGACTACGGCTGTTTGAAAGATTTTCTTCCATAAAATTAATCGATTCTAGACTAATTCGACTCAACATTTCCAAAATACGTATATATTTTTTGGGAATAATCCGTATAAACTACGCTATAAACAAAAAATTGTAGGATTACTTACCTAGTGTGCACCATTCGACATCGCCATTCGACATCGCTGAACTTTGGAGACATCATTAATGATGTCTCCAAAGTTCAGCGAAGTTTTCGCAGAAAAATAACATCAGAAATCGCGGCTGCGGTGTGCTGAGTTCTTCCGCGACGAAAACAAGCTTGAGCAATGGCGATGTCGAATGGTGCACACTAGGTAAGTAATCCTACAATTTTTTGTTTATAGCGTAGTTTATACGGATTATTCCCAAAAAATATATACGTATTTTGGAAATGTTGAGTCGAATTAGTCTAGAATCGATTAATTTTATGGAAGAAAATTTTTCAAACAGCCGTAGTCCGTAAACTTCACACGTGCCAAATACGTGAGCCAATCACAGGCCAAGGATTCCTACAACGCGAAATTCGTATAACGAGAAACGTATCTTCGCGTTATGGGGGGGTCTACTGTAAATACTATTTTCACAAAGTACAGTAGATCCCACTATAAGACTGGTTCCTATAATTACGATTTTTATAAGACGGCGAAGAAATTGTGGCGGTATCCGTACACAACGGTAAGAAAAACTCCTATAATTACGTAAAACGTCATCGGGCAGCCGAACTACTTTCCCGCAGTCCGTAGCGCCACGCTACGGACGTTTAGGCGGATAAATTGAGTTTAGTATCGTCTGTTCATATAATTATATATAAATTAGGTACTGTACATATAATTATATATTAATTATATATAAATTAGGTACTGTATATATAATTATATATTAACTTAATTTATTGTAACTTTATTATAATTAAATATATATTTTTCGCCGTCTAGCGTCACGCTACGGCGAGTTAGGCGACCTATCGTCTGTCCAGTACTGTAATTTTATACATTTCTTGTGAAAGAAACATTTCTTATTTAACGGCCATAAAAATTATTTATATTAAGGATGTCTCCAAAGGTCAACGAAGTTTTCGCAGAAAAATAATATCAGAAATCGCGGCCGCGGTTTGATGCGCTGTTCCGCGACGAAACCAAGCTTTAGCAACGGGCGTAGTCGAACGGTACACACTCGGTAAGCAATCCTACAATTTTTTGTTTATAACGTAGTTTATACGGATTATTTTCAAAAAAATATACGTATTTTGGAAATGTTGAGTCGGATTAGTCTAGAATCGATTAATTTTATGGAAGAAAATTTTTCAAACAGCCGTAGTCCGTAAACTTCACACGTGCCAAATACGTGAGCCAATCACAGGCCAAGGATTCCTACAACGCGAAATTCGTATAACGAGAAACGTATCTTCACGTTATGGGGGGGTCTACTGTAAATACTATTTTCACAAAGTGCAGTAGATCCCACTATAAGACTGGTTCCTATAATTACGATTTTTATAAGACGGCGAAGAAATTGTGGCGGTATCCGTACACAATGGTAAGAAAAACTCCTATAATTACGTAAAACGTCATCGGGCAGCCGAACTACTTTCCCGCAGTCCGTAGCGCCACGCTACGGACGTTTAGGCGGGTAAATTGAGTTTAGTTTCGTCTGTACATATAATTATATATAAATTAAGTACTGTATATATAATTATATATTAACTTAATTTATTTTAACTTTATTATAATTATATATATATTATTCGCCGTCTAGCGTCACGCTACGGCGAGTTAGGCGACCTATCGTCTGTCCAGTACTGTAATTTTATACATTTCTTGTGAAAGAAACATTTCTTATTTAACGGCCATAAAAATTATTTATATTAAGGATGTCTCCAAAGGTCAACGAAGTTTTCGCAGAAAAATAATATCAGAAATCGCGGCCGC
>NW_019384430.1:715124-746960 GCF_000671375.1 Centruroides sculpturatus | reverse complement strand
GAAAGTATATATATAATTATATATACAGTACCTAATTTATATATAATAGTGTACAGACAATAGTTAAACTCAGGAACGAGCAGCCGAACTATTTTCCGCGCTAGACGGCGGAAAATAGTTCGGCTGCTCGTTCGCGATGACGAGTTGGCGATGACGTTATACCGCGTTTTACGCGTCCTTTTTAGCGTCTTTGTACGAATACTGACGCAATTTTTTCGCCGCGTCATAGGAATCTACGTTATTGGAACCCGCGTTATAGGGGGTCTACTGTATAATATATTATCGAAAAATACGAACGATTCTGATTTACTTTCGTTTTATTTTATGCAAAATAGAAATTATTAACAGAATTAATTTTAGGCCAAGAGTTTGGCAGAAGTGTCTTCGTGACAGGCAGGCTTGAAAGCAAACCAGAAGTTTTCACTTGAATTTTATTATTCCTGAAGACTATGGTTCAAAAATAATAAATTTCGTTAGTTTGTCTAACTACTCTACTCAAACTTCTAATTTGCACTATATAATTTCGTCTTACTTATCTTTTCATAATTTTGCTCATTTTTCTACATATGATTCTTCAGTGATGAAAATATTACTTTGAGAATAACGATGACAATATTTTAAAAAATGTTATGCTATTTTCGTGCATTTTCGTCAGCATTACATTTATAATAAACGTGAATAGATGAATAATATTGAATGTACCTGATAAGTTCAAAGGTACATTATATCTTATTATCATAATATATATTATCATAAGGTAAAAGTACTACAATATTACTAGTAAATTGATTCGTTACGTGATTCTTGTCACATGCCTTCAAGATAGTGTCTTGTCTTGTGTGTGATACATTTCTGCATTTTTGATAGGCTAAAATTGACAATCCAGAAAAGAATCTAAATAATATTTATTTAGATTCTTTAATCTAATCCAATAAAAAATAACACTTATGTTTCTATTTTCAGTGTTAGACTCTGTTGGTAAACCGTCCGCTGGAATGACTTCTGCAATTGTATGGATTCACGGGGATTATGACAAATGTCTAAGTATTAAAAACGAAAAACATGTAATGAATCCTTTAAAAAAAGAATCTGAAATCATTTATGGTAAATACTGTGCCATTACAACTAGATCTCTGAATTTGAATCTCAAATCCTTACACACAATTATGAGTCTAAAAAACAATACGTTGATTCAACTAATAGAAGACTTCGCTGTAAGTATTTCTGTATTGATTTTGTATATTAATTATTTATAATTTTATATTCATATTTTTCTTAAATATTTAATGTGATTTCTCACATACTTTATTCGCATGTTTGTAATTGTTCTTACTTTAATATTTTGTAATTTCATAAATATACATCGATTCTCAACTTGCAGAATATAGAATTTATTTAATTTTATAGGGATTTCTAATTGACTTCAATATTATAATTCCAGAAACCATTAGAAATCTCCAATTTGCTGAAATTTCTGCTAAATTCGAGAGGAGGGTTTCGTTATGATGTCTGCATTCCAAACAATTGCAATGAAAACGATTTGAAAAACATTTTAGATTGGTGTAAGTATATTGTATTCTGTCGTTTGATTGCCCAGCGATAAAGTTTAAAATATAGAATTATTTAAATCATATTATTTTTTAATCGAATATTCTTCAGTATTAGGTGAGGAAGTCGCAGATATAGTATATTGCAGAGATAAAAACAAAAAAACAGAATATTCCACTGCGCAGATAATATGCATGTAAGTTAATAAATGTAAAATATAGCGATTAATTGCAATTTTTCTGTTTTATGTTGCTTAAGAAAACAATGTACTTGAAACGAAATGTATATTGAATGAACACTGTATTAGATACACTCGTAGTGTCAGGTACACCATCATACAGAACGGCTGAAATTTATTTTTGTAAAGATGTCATGAATGTTATAGTCGGTTTACAGCGATATTTTAGCTCATGCTGACTTTTTGACACTACCATTTTTTTAAATTAGATGTTGGTGTATACAAATTGCAAACTGTTTATACCGTCTAATTTAATACTTTTACAATGAAATTGAGTATCTATTGCAAGTTTGATTCTTTTTTTAAGATTGAATACTTAAAAAGTATATTGTCTTTTTGAGAAATTTTCAGTGCTGAGATTTCACGAAATTCATGACGATGCATCTGGTCAAAAAAAAGTTTCACTGTATTGAGGCATTGAAATTTTTCTGTATTGGTGACAAATAACTTCTTGTTTGTGTCAGGAAAACATTCCTTGCTACATTGCTCTTCTTCCACCAATCTACGTTTTTGATATTATACATTATAGCCCATAGATTCATGATACTTATTTCAGTTTTTTTTATTGAACCTTAATTATAATTGCCTTACAGTACTTATTTGTAATTTATTTTTATTTGTATACTTGGACATTACTTATTAAAATAGAACTTTATACTAGTGTCTAAAAATTGACACATAATGAGAGTTAGTTCAGAAAAAAACAAATTTTCTTTATTAAATCACTTTTCCTCTCTTTTTTTCGGCAATTTTTTCAATTTGTAATTCTTAAATTTGAAATTGGGTGACAAAATTAACTTATTTACTCTTGTTACATCGTGTCTTTGTAGATTCCTGCTTATACTTACTAGCAAACTTAGCGTTGATAATCTTATTTGCTCCCTTTTACAAGTTCTTAAATACCATATTTCGTTGATTTTCTTTTTGAAACCGTGTCCTGTTTTATATTTGTGGCGTAATAAGAAAAAATAAGAAGGGAGCGGAAGGTAAAAAGGGGGAGGAAACAGTTAAAAATTTTTTACAGTTTGTAGTATCGAAATATGCTTATAAGAGAAGATTTTAGAACTTTTAACCTTTTAATTTATTTATAATATATACTAGTTATACAAAGATTAAAGCAGATTTTACGTTTTTAAATTATACAAAGTGTAACCAAAAGGTACGTCTATATATCGTTCATGTACTCATTATTTTATGTAAACTCTCTACTGTAATAAGTTAAATATATATATTGTATTTTAGTTGACTGAAGAGGGGCAAAGCCCGAAACGAGTACAAAACAATGTACCGTATCAACTAATAAAGGAATTTGATGGAAAATTTGCCATGTGTCTTTGGAATAAAACACAATACTAGTGTTTATTACGCCACAAATACCATATTTCTGTTTTGATTCTTTCTATTTCTTCTGATAACTTTCCATCCTGCATCTAATTTCCATTATTGTGTCAATTTTTAAACACCAGTATAAAGTTCTATTAATGAGTAATGTCCAAGTAGACAATTAAAAATAAATTATTATCAAACCGTTCGTGATTCATTATAAACCAGGTATTATCAAACAAACGATGTTCTACTGTGTTTGTGAATTTAGATTTAATCATATTTGCTCGTGGAAATTAATTTCTGTATTATAGTATTGACAACACCGATTTCCTCTACCTTATAGGTACTTTTTGCCGTATAACATTTGAAGGAAATACTAACACGATATGTATTTAGAAATGTGTTTTATTTTTACACTATGGCACCATTCAATAGACAGTTGTTGGTATTCACGAGACTATATCTTTATTACATCTTAACTGTAGCGTATCAACAAAGTTCATTACGTACTTTTCCTTTTTTTTTCATCTATAAAAGAGTGTTCACCCACAGATGTGAAGCTGGCATAATTGTTTTTATTATTTTCTGTAAATTACTAGACTTGGGCAAGAAAATCTCTTTTCACAACGGAAAAACCTTCCTTCAGGCTTTTTTACGCCGTTCGCACCCTCAGCAATCCGTAAAAATTCACAAAACTTAATGTAAATAACGCCGGCCATGTTCTTTTTAATATTTCTATCTATCTGTTTTATGTGTAGAAAGATTATCTGTACGCGTAACGCTTGTGTATACAAAAGAGTGTGTTAAATACAGTGGTTATACAGTACATTAAACATATCCACATGTATCGCATTACTAATATAATATAAATTTTTATAGGACAATCTTTGCTCTTCTATTCATATGTGTTATCATCTCAACTGTTATCGAATGTTTAATTCAATTACATGTCATTTCTTCAAATAGACTAAAAGGTAAAAATACTTTTTATTAATGTCTTAAAAAGATGTTTAATATGATAATTTCACATTTTCCATAAATTTTAGTAGTTAACGATTTTCAACATTATTAGTAATGTTAAACTATTGATAAAATGTATTTAAAAAGTGGATGGATTTATGCACTAACCTGTATACAAGTAGTGCATAAATCCATCAACAATCCTTTTTACAATAGAATAGCATGTGACATTACATAAATAAAAATAAATTATTTTAAATTTTTCATTCAACAAATATTTTTAACCTGTTACATAATTTGGTTTGATGGGATGTCACACAGCAACTTTCGGATAGTTTGCCAAGACAGCGCCTCACAGAAATACGTTTTATGGAGAGCCGTCCAATTAGGTGTTACACACGTGAAGAAAACAGATGGCCAGTTTGTTCTTTAGATAAAACCTACGACTAACTATCAGTTTTCAGTGGTTTTATTCACTGACCACCGGTGAGCTAATTCTTTATACCAAGATGAAACTTTAAACATATTTGTCGCTTATCAGAATTGCCGAGAGATTTCATTCACACCATACATCAATCTTAGTTAATCTATTGAAGAAATTTATATTAGTGTTGGAAGATTACATTTAATATTACATTTTTACATATGTTCTATACCAGGGGTCACCAAACTACGGTACGCAGGCCATATGCGGCCCGCAAGGTCAGATTATCCGGTTTGCCACCGCACTGTGCCACAAATGAGCTAAAATAGAATTATTTATATGGAAAGATGGTAGATGAACTAACTATGTATAAAAATTAAAATAAGTGTTAGTAAAAATGCCAGAAATAGTCCAATCTGTTTTCTGCATCTGACATTTTTATAATTTTTATGAAAATCAGTGAATAAAAAATTCGTCGACTTCGAATATCAGAGCATTTTTCTGTAAGGTGTCTGCAATGAAGTTTCTAAGAAAAGCGATTACGAGCTTGCTGTAGCAATCGTGTTTGTGTATAGAGGGGGTGCAGTCACGTGATATAACGTCATCGCCCCGCCCACCAAAACAATCATCCGCCATATTGGTTGCTTATTTGACGTTTGCTTGCTCGTTCGCTTATTATGTCAACGTGGAAAAAAGGCATCTTACCTGGTTATGCAGCCGGTTTAAAAGATAATGATTTGATAGAATATAAAGAGAAAAATTTCTTTTATTGGATGGGATCCATACGAAATGAAACTAACGGATTTTTCATCTAACTATTTAAGCACGTGACCCACTATAGAACACAGAGACATAGTAAATTATTTGGTTTTAACAACTAACGCTGTCACACTGGATCCGATGAAGGCGTACAAATCACTTGAAGCTCATAATTATTTGACAAGCAGATTTATTCATCGTAAAATTTTATCAAGATCCGTTCGTAATGATTTAATTTTACTTGTAGGAAAGGTACGTATCTTCATTTGAGACTTTCCATTTCTCATAACATAAACTGCGTTATGTAAAGATGAATTTAATTTTATATTTAGTCACATTTTAAGTTGATTANGCTTATTATGTCAACGTGGAAGAAAGGCATCTTACCTGGTTATGCAGCCGGTTTAAAAGATAATGATTTGATAGAATATAAAGAGAAAAATTTCTTTTATTGGATGGGATCCATACGAAATGAAACTAACGGATTTTTCATCTAACTATTTAAGCACGTGGCCCACTATAGAACACAGAGACATAGTAAATTATTTGGTTTTAACAACTAACGCTGTCACACTGGATGCGATGAAGGCGTACAAATCACTTGAAGCTCATAATTATTTGACAAGCGGATTTATTCATCGTGAAATTTTATCAAGATCCGTTCGTAATGATTTAATTTTACTTGTAGGAAAGGTACGTATCTTTATTTGAGACTTTCCATTTCTCATAACATAAACTGCGTTATGTAAAGATGAATTTAATTTTATATTTAGTCACATTTTAAGTTGATTAAGTTGTATTTAAAATTACCATCAAATTTTTACTTTTCTCCCCATGGTTTTGTGTTGTGCAAGTCTGGCAACCAATTATTAAGATTATATTAATTAGCTTAATAAACCTTTTAATTTATTATAGCCACATTTATAATATCAGGGACTGACTGGAGCAAAATAGACTAAGTTTTTACAAAAAAATAGTCTTTAATTAACCGCAATTAAATTTTTAGTATAATGCATTTCAAGCTTCTCATCAGCATATTTCAGACACAAAGACCCAACATCAGCCTAATACATCTACATAGAGATGCTTGAAATGCATTCTACTAAAAATTTGATTGTGGTTAATTAAAGATTATTATTTAGTAAAAATTTAGTCTATTTTGCTCCAGTCAGTCCCTGATATGATAAATGTGGCTATAATAAATTGGAGGGTTTATTAGGCTAATTAGTTTAATCTTACAGTTACATTTTTTGTGATAACTCAGGATATATATTTTTTCTTCTTAATTGAAGTTTTTAGACTATTTACAAAAAATTAAATTTTTCGAGTCTATCTTTTAAATCCCTTATACACCACCACAGAAGTAACAGTTTTAAAAAATTGCTTTTGAAGAAAACTTCTAATGAAGAAAACACTTCTAAAACAGGTAAAAATTGGTAGAAAAAGTCCACAAAGTTAAAAAAAAAATTAAGTGCCACCCTTTTCTTTTAGGTTCTGACACTTTTTACATTAAAACCATGGTGAATTCTTCATACCATATTAAAAGATAGACTCGAAAAATTTAATTTTTTGTAAATAGTCTAAAAACTTTAATTAAGTAGTTTAATTTTAATTTATGTTGGGGTTAGAAGCGTGATTTAATAACCTATTATTGTTTAAATATATTATTAGAAGTAAATAGCACAGTTACTTACATTGTTATTGTGCACAGGTGAATCACTCACAAAATCTACTGCAGCCAGCTTTAGTAGTGTGGGTTTTAGCTAAGAAAAATGGAAAGGTGATAACTGGGCATTGCAATTGCATGGCTGGACAATCTTCCTCCTGCTCTCATGTTGGTGCCATTATTTTTTCCATTGCAGAAGGAATTAAAATAAAGAGCTCCTAGACATGTACTGACCGACCAAATACATTGGATTGTGCCACATGTAAAAGATTGTGGTTACAAACCACTACGAAAAATAAACTTTACATCAGCTGCAACTGCAAGCAAACGGCAATGCCTTGAAGAAAAAAAAATATATAAAAACCTTATTTGTCAAGTAATAAAACTTGGAACACTTGTATAGACAAACCTAGTAAGAGAAAATTTGAACAGTTTTTGAAAAAAATTTCTGTTCATAATCTAACTGCTGCAATTTTGTCAGTGATGCCAGGTTATTCTAATTCCTTTCTTACAAACCGTGCCAATTTATCCTTCCATAAGAATCCACTTACAACTATATTTGATGCCAAAAAAGCTGCCTTACCCTGGAATCAGCTGTTAAATCACTGCAGGACAGTATTTGAAACTTTGCATCTGACAGATGAAGAAATTGATTTTATTAAAGAAAACACACTAGCACAGAGTTGAAGCAAGGAGTGGCTTGTGCATAGATCAGGTAGAATATCTCCTTCTGTTATGAAAAGTGTGTGTAGAACAGACATAGAGACTTCAGTTTTCACTGTATTTTACCAGAGCTATTTGTAAAAAACTTTTCTTCCCAGCCAGCTCTACTCCCACGAAAAGATTCAGAAAATGTATAAATTTTATAGCATAAAATACTTTACTGTACAGCAAATTGTTTAGTTTGATGTAAAAATTGCCAGTTTTAAGCAAAAAAATAAAACCCAAAAAGTATTACAGTATTGAATAAATATTGTAATTCATTTGACTAATAATCAAAATTTATTTATTTATTTTACATATTATTGGAACTTCAGTTGACAAAAGATTTTCACCCCCGAATAACAAATTGTTTTATAACAAATTAAAATTATATTAATCAAATGGAACGACACTGTTTGATAAGTTTATTAGAGCACAACAAATTGTGACAATTTTTTCAATTGTTTGTTACAGAATTTTTAGTTTTAACTGTAAGAAGTCCAATTGGTAGTGTAATGAATCATAATAAATTAAAATTAAATTTGAAAAAATATGAGTTAGATGACAATATCGAGGTCGACAACCAAATTAACAGCAACGAATATGGCGCGCGCTTTGTAAGCGGAGTCGTGTGACGTCACGTGCATTCCCTCTATTGGTAAATAAATACGTTGGTTTTCTTTATCTTTTGTGTATTCAGTATACTGTATGTGTATTCAGTATACAGTATACAAAATGTATACATTTTGTATACTGTATACTGAATTTACATATATTAATGTATATATTTTGTATACTGTATACAGTATACAAAATGGTTATGCGGTCCGCGCTCGTCATTCTCTCAGTTATCTGGCCCGCTGTGAAAAAAGTTTGGTTACCCTTGCTCTATACAATCTGATAGGTGTTTTGAAACTTAACGTATTAAATAAAATGGCAGCATCAGATTTACTGTTAAAGATTTATTCTACAATGTAAAGTCACGAATCCCTAGGAAAAAAAAAACAATATTAAATGCCGTCATCAGAAAATTTCTGTGTTGCCAGAAGCAAGCCAATTTCACAAGTTTCCATTCCTTAAGTATCGAGAAAATATTCACGATTTCAAAAAATATTTTACTCCTGCACATCTTGGAGTCTGAAAAAGTCCTAGACTCAAAACAATGAGGATTCCCTATGTAAATCCTCATGACGTTTCGCTTAAGAAAGTCTTATATAACAGGGGAAAAGAACAGTATGTCGTCAGTAAAAAATGACCCCAAATATTTTATACTTTTCGATTTAGCTCATCTTGAAACACAGAGAAATGCAAAAAATATAGGAATAAATTTCCTCTAAATTTTCAAGTAAAGTCATGCACATGTTCTAAGATTTGGACTTAACAACCTTTCTATACAATGCTGAATAGGACTACTTTTAATACGATCGCTCAATACAGTACATAATTTTTTATAATATTTTCTAATTGAATTTAATTTTTTATATAGTAGTAAGTTTTGTTATACTGTAATACTTTTTTAAATATTTTGAATGGAAAGCAGTGACTTTAGATACAATAATAAAATGTATAATATCCGTTTCGTTGCATCAATCTGCTCGAAAATTACTTTGTAACTGTAATGAAGTGGAGACTGCAGCATTTTGTGGGATGAAATATTTGTTAATTAACATAATAATATTTGGACACAGTTGTCTTGGTTTATTTTTTGAAGTTGGCAGTATAGGTAAGTTTTATAAGAAAATTCTATGATTTGTCTTTTTTTATTTTGAGTAACATAAAACAGTCTGTAATACAGGGTGATTTCTTCGGGACTAAACACTTATGCAATCTCTCTCTCTCCTCTCTCTCTCTCTCTCTCTCTCTCTCTCTCTCTCTCTCTCTCTCTTTCTCAATTCTCACTTTTTTCCTTTTGTTTTTTCCTTTCTCTCTTTCCATATAAAAATAAAAAAAAAAATGCGCATAAAGCATGAATGGAACGACTGTTTATTTCATGACAAAGAAGTCGATCGAAATACGTTTTTCATTATATCATATTTAAGTGTTAATATTCAGTCATAAGGTACTATGTAAGCGTTTAGTCCATAGTGTATCTTCCTGCAGAGAAAAACTTTAAAATTACCGAGCACAATTGTACTTAGGTAACAACTGCAGTGTTTTGTATAGCTATAGTTTTATATTTGTGTCGTTTTTGAACACCGACACGGTTTCAAAAAAGTAAAAAAAAGTTTTATATTTCTTTTAAATTATCTTTTAAAACAATATGGCTTTGCAATCCGCAGCAGCTCATCTAGATACGTACAATGTTTCATCGCTTACTTTTACTCATATTCCACAACAAATCCTTGTGTTTTCTCTCCCCTTGTCTCATACAACACGTAGGATACCTCGTTCGAATTGTATAGTTTCAGTTAAGATTAATTGTACAGCTAGTTCTTATGTGTGATGTCTCTTCTTTCTGTGTAGTAATTAGTTTCTGTTTTGTCTATCTTCCGTTACACTTTCACAGTTTTCTTATGTATAATAAAATAAATTTTTTTTAGATATGGCGTCTTGCTCGTAGGTCTTTTGTCCTTGCCTTCTATAGCTTGTCTAGTTGTCGTCCTTGTCATTATTCTTGTTTAGTAATAAGTTAATTTAAAATAGCTATACGTTAATTAAGTTAAATTTAAGTTATGAGTATATTCACCATTTTTCCTAGTTGTTTCGGTTACGTTATTGTGCTTCTTACAGAGCTTGCTAGCTTAGTTTCTGTATTATTTTAGTGGTAGTTGGAAGCTTTTACTTTAGTTTCAGCATTATACTTTAATCTGTCTACCAGTTATTTGCCAGCTGAACATTTTCTGCACTCGTTTTTTCATTAAAACAAAATATAAAATAAAATAAAATTAATATGACTGTGAAATTGTATATTTATAATGTCTATATTACTCTCTTATTCACACTCAGAGTCTTTAATTTTATAAAGTCAACACACCTTAATACTGAGAAAGCTCATTTATTCAGCTAAACAAACGTTTTCAACCCATTGTATGGGCCATCATCAGATGAAAGACGTTCGAATCAATGTTACTAATGTGTTCTATGTTCAGTTTTAAACCACGTTGGTTGGAATTCATTTGCTTCAAGAATTGGTGTATTTTTGTGTCGTCCTTCCATATAATGAACACATCATCAACATATCTTTTGTATAGGATTATGTAATCTTTAATATTGATAAGTGTGATGCGTTCCTTTTTTATACAACCAACTCACAGAGTAGGCCAGACATTGGGATCACCATCGGGACTCCCTTTAACTGTTTAAAAATTTTACCTTCGAAACCGAAAATAGATTGAAAGCATACAAGATCCTCCATCATCTCGAGATCTTTGCGTTACGCGGATGCATTCGGATGCAACTCACACAATAGGTCTACTAGTGCATCAAAACATGAAGTAAGATTTATCGATGGATACATGCTCTCGATGTCCATAACTGATCCTACCTCGTTATCCATTAACGATAGCTCATGTAGATCATTTACCAAGTTAAACGCGTTTTTTGTAACAAGTTGGTATCCTTCAATCAGCTCCGATAAGTACTTATGCATACGTTTTTTTAGCTTATAAGTGGGTCCTTTGCATTTCTCTACAACAGGCCTAGTTTCTTTGTTGTTTTTATGCGTTTTTGCGAACATCTAATGATCCTATTGCATATAAACTCTCAGCCTTTAGGGCTCTAATCAGAAGTACGTTTGAGTATTGCTCTAACATGATAGATTCAATAGAGGAACTAAATAGAATTAAAGAATTGCGAAAGTGATTTGTAGCAAGAACTGTAGAACGTCTAATTGCCGCATACAACGATCCAAGAAAGGGCGAAAAGAAAAAAAACCTGATGGAAGCAGCAACATCACGAAATTTACATATAATAAACGTCTATTTCCGGTTATGAAAGAAATCGCGAACTACAAAAACACTAATATTGTATACAAAGAGCTTCCACCTTGTATACGTTGCTCAGAAATGACAAAGAAAAAATTAATGAGAAAGAACAACTAGGAGTGTATGCAATACCGTACAAGAACGACCAATTGGGAATAAACAAAGAATATATAGGAGTCACAAATAAAAACCTTAACGTAAGGGTGAAAGAGCATAAGTACGACGTAGCAAAAAGACGATATACAACAGCGTTATCAAAAATAGCGCGGACTGATGGATCCATGGTTAAATGAGAAGAAGCCAGTGTCATTGCAAATGTGCACTCGCCAACGCTTGCATCCACAACAGAGAAGTGTGATATCTACAGATATAGCTTGACGGATAAATGTTTAAACTATAAAGATGCAACCATTTTACCGTCGGCATGGAAATATATAATCAGAAAGAACTGGTAAGAGGATACATCCACCAGGATCAATAAAACCTGAGTTACTATAACAAATTTTTACATAATGTGCGAATTACCGTATTTTGTATTTTATTTAACTTTATTTTGTTTTTCTTATTTATTGTATTAATTTTGTAATGCTTGTTTACTTAATTTGATTTCAATATACTGCATATGTTCTAATATTATTTAAATTTGAACGTGTTATTCGAAAAGCCATCGATTCTAACGTCTTTAACCTGATGATGATCCATGGAATGAGTTGAAAACGTTTGTTTAGCTGAATAAATGCACTTTCTCAGTCAGTATTAATTAAGTTGTGTTGACTTTATATTTTTAATGTCAAAGATTTATATTATAATAAATTATCATACGTTAGTTATCATTTCGATTCACTTTTAATATGCGAATTACATTTTGTAAAATATCAGTTAATTTCAGAGAGAGAACAACTATATAGCAATTCAATAATGTCATAAAGAATAACGACGTCAATTCGGCTTTCTGCAAACTCATCTGTGAAGAAATCCTGTATAAAACCACTGAACATTTACACTTGCTTGCGGGTTCGCATCTCATCAATGGGCTGGCCACGCAAACTTTTCTAGATTCAGTGGTTTTCTTCACTGGTGGACCCGTGTAAGTAAAGAAACTCTTGTAGGAAGGCAACGAAAATACTAGGAAAAACTGCTTATCAAAATATCCTCAGTTTCCTGAGCCGAATCCTTTCTGAGATAAATCATTTTGTGACTCGTAAAGGATTTCAGAATTTGTTAGCAAAAAAGTTCAACAATTCGATTTCAAACATAAAGCGTGATCTGTAATTTATTAAAAATTTCGGAACTGATAGTAATAGGTCATTTAGATTCTGTTTAAAGATTACAAATAACAGCGAAAATTGTCAAAGTAGTTCTTATTTGAGAAATTCTATTCAAAATTACCATTTTTTATCATCAGATTATTAGGGCTTTATTAGGTTTATTTAGAAATTATTTAGATTTTAATAGTAATGAAAGATATACAAAGAATAAGTGCACAATCAGGTAACTTATATACCTGTATATATATACCCTCAGTGGCTCTTTTAGTGCGCGCACAGGAAAATTAACAAAAATGACCATTTGAATTCAAACAGGCTGACAATCAATGTGGTCGAGTATTGGCAGACGAGACCACACTTCTCAGGTTCAGACTACGCACGAAAAATTCATCGAGTTAAATAATACGACTTTCTTTATTTCACAGATAAATACCTTGCGGTCCCCGAAATAATGGCTGAACTTCCTTTGGAAATAGCAGCTCGTGGAATAATAATGATTGAAACGTTTTTCTTCATCAGGTAAATATTAATATGATTTCTTAAGATTAACACTACTCGATTTAATAAGCAACATATAATATTTGTTGTAATTATTAATAAGATGAAATATAGAATCAGCAATGCCAATATACTCACTTCACGGTTTATCCTGTAAACTTATTTGAAATGAAAATTCAATTTCCTGTTGAAAGTATCCATTTGTACTGTTTCATTGTATTGATTTTACCATAAGTCACTAGACAGAGTTTCATTTTTATCTACGCAGCTCTCTCTTTTAATTAACCTTAGTACTTGTAAAAATGCTTTAACTGAAGGAATTCATTATTTTAAATAACATTAAAAAACAAGGAAGAAATTTTGCAGTAAATGAAAAATTACAAAAGCAATTAAAACATCTTTATTGCCTGCTTGCCTGCCTTCTCGCGGAGTAATTGGACGTTAATGGAAACTAAACACTGAGTACAATGCTTTCAAAAGGAACCATTACAAACGTGCTTTTGGACACAGACTATTTTTAATTTTTTAAATTTTGACCGTTACACATACGCAGTGGCGCTCGAAGCGCCAACATCTATATATATATATAAATGGACGTGTGTGTCCATATATTTCACTTTTTAGCCAATGCTACACATTGTACATGAATGGTGTTTGTATGTGGTAGTTTCCCCAATTCTCCATTCGTGCAATATGGTGGTTGCGTCTCGATAGCTATAAGGGTGCGGGAGATATGGGCTTGAAAGTGGTTGAAAGTGGAAGATTTTCTATTTCGATCTTAAAAATTTTCGAATTCGAATTTGTATTGAATACGAATTCGAATATAAATTCGAATTGGTTCGACTATAGAACGATTGTAAACGTTCCAGAATATTGATCAAATTGAAAATAGTTCGTTTGACTGGACGTAAAAATTCTCTAATTCATCTGGAAATGGGGGACCTAATTCTTGCATTCTGTGAAAACGGGTAAGATTGGCTATAATGTAATTATCTTAATCTTCACTATCGTTACTTTTTGCCCACAAATAAAAACCCAGCGAAGCGGGTCCTTTCATCTAGTATTCAATAAAGGGTTAAACATTTATACCGAAATTGTGAGAACTTTTGCTGATTCAGTTCACTAAATGTCGACAAACACAATTGTTATTGATAGAAACTATTATGTAATTTTTAATATTTTGTGTTGCAAATAGTTTTTGTTTTATTTGGAAAATTAAAATAGGGATAATGTAAAATTCGTTTTTCAGTGGATACCTTATGTCTTATCGGCGAAGAAAAAATGCGAAAACGGGTATCTATTTTGTTCTACTGTTATTGAAAAGAATTATCAGGTAAAAAATACTTTTTATAACGAAATCTGGTATAAGCGAGAAATTTACACAAGAGTAACTTTAATTTATTTATTATATTTGAATTTTCTTGAAATATATTGCAATATTCGTTTTTTCTGTAATAAAATTCTGCAAATAAAAATGAAATGTTTTTATTAGTGATTAAATTTATAGAAATAAAATAATGCTCAGAGCTAATCGCCCTTGGCAGGTTATTTCCATAAACACGGGCTTTATTCAAAAATGTTTGACACAAGTTAGAGAGGTTGAGGCCGACGTTTTCAACGCGAAAACGTGTACGTCGGACGTTCAGCGCCGCTTTCCTATAAGCCTAGAAGTTTGATAATGGTGTTTGTATAGTCATTGGAATCATGCTCGACATTCCAAACACCATTGCCAAACTCTTAGGCCTTTAGGAAAGTGGCGCTGAACGTCCGACGTACACGTTTTTGTGTTGAAAACGTCGGCCGCAACCCCTCTCTATTATAACAAACAAAAAACGAGACCTCAGCGTCCCCTCTCGTTAAAAGTCTTGAATAATTTTTGAGTTATTACAACATTAATGAAAAGAAATTCAAATAACAGTAAAAAGCTTATATTTTTGCATATTTTAAGATTTGCTCTGTTTTTAAACCTTATCATTTACTTACAAAAACAAAAATTACTTTTTTCGTTTTCGGTGTTGACTGCTTTTACATTACCCAAATTTTGGATAGAAAAGTAGCACATGCAAATTACAAAAATTCTTAAAATGAGAAGTCGTATAAAAAAATTCAGCGACCAGTTGCTTAACATTACTAACAACATTTGGTGGCGCCATCTTTAAGATATTTTGCTTAGCAACTTTGTCACTACGTTTTCTTTTTATAATTTTATTTAAAAACAAGAAAATCGTCATTATCTACGACATTAATGGATATACACACGACTCCCTTTATCATTCCACTCCTTAACTTTTTACCACAAAAATTTAACAGCATTCATTCCTCTATCAAGGAATTTCCCTGCGAGATTTCAGAAATTTTTGGAAAAAAGGCACAGGAGTTAAGCTTCAAACGGGGTAAGCAAAATTGTGCTTTACACACTAATATTTATACAAAATAAAAACCTGACTGGACGATTCGAGGTCCCCAGTCACAAAATGTAACAATCTGTAGAATCTTTTTTTGATCTATCACCACATCATAGATCTTTTTTTGATCTATTTGATCTCTTCCTTTGTTATACAGTAGACCCCCCTATAAAACGGCTTCATAAAATACGGATTCGTATATAACGGCGAAAATATTCGTATTCGTATAAACACACTAAAAGAGACTCGTATGATACGGTGAAACGTCATCCCCGTCTCGTGTCACGACAGGATTGGTCGAATCTAGACCAATAGCGGATATTGCACAAATCGTTGAGTTTAAACGAGCAGCGGATCTACTAAAACCATTTATTATTTAACGGCCATAAAAATTATATTTATATTAATCATGTCTCCTAAGTTCAGTGTGGTGATTTCCAGTAACGGTGAACAAATCGAAAAGCGAGATAAGATTAACAAGAACATTTATTAACTTGCATACGACTTGGAGCTTACACAAAAGACATCTGCTATCGTGAACAATTAACAAAAATATACATTTATCAGACAATAGACAAAGAATCAGTTTGTAAACAATATATCTTTTGTATATACAACTGACACTCGATTCAGAGTAATCTTTCAATAACCGGATATAAAAAAATTAACAGATGACGCTTAACTTAAGCGCGGTTTACAATAACGAATATGATTAATCTTAACATTCAGCGAATTTTTCGCTGAAAAATAACTTATCAGGAAACACGCGCCCGATGTTCGATGGGCCACTACGCGACAGAAACAAGCTTAAGCAATGGCGTCGTCGAACGGTGCATACGCGGTAAGTAATCCTACAATTTTCTGTTTATAGCATAGTTTATATGGATTATTCCCAAACAATTATTCGTATTTTAGAAATGTTGAGTCAAATTAGTCTAGAATCGATTAATTTTATGGAAGAAAACCTTTCAAACAGCCGTAGTCCGTAAACTGCAAACGTGGGTTGTGATTGGCTCATGTATTTAAGGACTCATACAACATGAATTTCATAAAACACGGAACGTATCTACCGTGTTATAGGAGGGTCTACTGTATATAACAGTCAGGGAAAGTAAAAATAAATGCCACCTAATTTGTCTCTTTTAGAAAATAATGTGAAATGCTAAGTTTTGCAACAATTTTGAATAAATAAAATTATTGCGAATTGTGACTTGTGAAAAGGTAATGAATTCCTTGAGATTTTTAAGTACACTAACTAATATTTATACCAACTTCTGTTTTAAAACCTAAGAAACGAGTGAGAACAGCAACTCTCCCGGAAAACAAAAATTAAAATTGTGTGTGGTGCCATTTGTTTTGATGTTCTATTTAAAATAAGTAGAGCCTTGATTATCCGACCCAATTAGGGACTGGGGATGGTCGGATAATTGAAAAGTCGGATAACCGAACAGTATGAAAAAATCCATTATTAGTGCAGTATATTATTATATCCCATATAATTAGTATATTAGTATATCGCTATTAACCTACTTCGCGTTGAATTTTCCTCCATGTTAAGCCTATCAAATGTTTTTTAAATAATAATTGTCGCTATTGCATCGTTAAAGATTAGAAAATTAAGCCTCGTTTAAATACTGGCTCCATTTTATGGTCGATCCAGTGTTGCCAGCTAAAACACGTAAAAATAATATTAAAGTAGCCAACACATAGCCAAATATTGTAGCGCCACATCACTAGCGGACATTTGAAGACTAGAACGCTGTCGGTTAACCGAGGTGACGGTTAATCAGGGGTCGGATAATCGATGCTCTACTGTACTATTTACATTATTAAATGTTATAAATTAAAAAAATCTTACTTGTGAGGATAGAGATGAATTTTATAACAAATTGTAAATGGTAATAAACATTTTACTCGTTACTAAGTCCGACTCTACTCGAGATATAATAAACTATCTCCCCACCTCTTAAAACTTTAATTACTATGATTTAATAGCAACAATTCCCAATACACAAACCTTTGCAAAATACAGAGAAAATATTAGAAGTTCAAAGTGGATGAAGAAATTTTACTTACTTTACACACGTACACACACAAACAGACAAACAAACACCCTCTAACATCCATAAATAAAGTTCCAAATTTTCGCCTCTGAATCAATGGTCTGATTTGCCTGAATATGCGTAGAAAAATTATTTTTATTATTATATTTTTCTTTTTGAATTTCTCGAAGTTTTAAGATTCGTTGAGTACAAAAAAGTAAAAATCTTGAGTCGTGTTTTGACCGTTCTTTATATATTTCCTCTGTTATAAATTAAATAATAACTGTCAAAGTAAAAATGTTAGTTAGTAATTAAACATTGCTATAGCTAAACATCATTTGTATTTTTATTAATGTTAAATATTTTAATAATAAATTTTAAATGTAAATGACCTTTTTATAAATTCTTTTTGTCTCTTGACAAATAAAAGTGTGCCTTTTAGTTTTAGTTTTTTCTAATTGGAATACAAAAAAAAAAACCTTTTGGAGAAGAATGTCATAGACGCGTGAAGTTTATATAATTTTTCTATAAATATTCTGTGTTGAAATGGGAAACATCTTGTATGGGATAAAATACGATGATTGTTTTTTTCATAGATTAACACTACCGGCGTTATGTATTTTAGCCATTACGATCGTTCTACCACATTTTGGAGATGGTCCTCGTTGGGATGAAATATTACGTAAAGCCCGATACACTGAAGAGAATTGGCTAAATTACGCTTTGCATACGCAGAATTTCATGCAAGATGATAATGTCAGTAAAGTGTTTTATCGTTACAGTTTTTCAATTATGTAAATATGTTTTATATTTACTTTACTAGAAATTTAAAATATGTATATTTTTTGTGTAGGTAAACCTCTATTTATGGTTCCTCAGCGTTTTATGCCAGCAAAGTATTCTTGCTGCACTTTTGCTTTTCGTGTACAATAGGTAAGTTCACGTTTTAGTTTTATATAGCATACATCATAGTTACGGAGACCATACGGAGACTTTATTTCACTGCTCTGTTCTTTAACTTTATTTATTTTCTGAAATAAACGTTTTGTCCTTTATTTTGTAAAATTGATGCAAAGTTAAAAAAAGATTTCTTTAATAATATATTGAACAAGTTAGTTTCCTGTACGCCATCATGACCAGTGTTGCATTGCTACATAGAGCGCGGTAGTGCAGTGTGTTGCCAATAAATCGGCCCATTGACAGTACCAGGGGGTGGACAGTCTTATGAGAATTTTTATGATAGTTCTTTTTTTAACTCTCTAGTTGGTGGATGATACACTTTGAGCGTTGGTGAGCATTCGTCGCCAGTTGTTGGCAATCTTCGGGGACTCGAGCATGTGACATTTTTACTGTTGAGTGTCCTTTCTCTTTATAATACGCTCCATTTCTCTGGACAGTACACATGTAGACATCGCATCAGTTACTACACTTTTGGACAGTTTTAAGTGTAGTAACTGATGCGAAAAGAAAATGCTTTTGTAATCAAACGCTACTAGAAGAATTTCCACTTATTAAAAAGGAATAATGGATAGTGGTTTCAAATGCAACAAATGTTTAGCCAGCTTTAATATTGCGAATAGTGACAGATTAGCAATTACACAACATATTCAGACAGCAAAACACAAAGAAGTGGATATACGGGCTTCAACAAACAAATCATTAAACTCATTTTTCGTTAATAAAAATTCTGACGACAACCTAAAGGCTTTAGTACTAAAAGAGGCATCTTGCTGTTATCACTCAATACAACATAACTATTCGTTTCGATCAAACGACTGCTCTTCTAAATTTATTATGAAATGTTTTGAGGAAAAATATTGTTGTGCAAGAACGAAAACGGAAGCAATCGTTTGTAATGTTTTCGCACCACATTCTTTTGAATCAATTAAAACCGACTTAAGTAAAACAAATTATATAACTATTTATTCGGATTGTTCGAATCATGGTAATACTAAATTGTGCACAATTCTGGTCAGATATTTTTTACCCAATTCCGGTGCCAGAGTAAAAGTTTTGAATATAAATAATCTTTCTGGAGAAACTTCAGATATATTAACAAATTGTATCAATGAAGCACTGTCAAAATTTGAAATTACTAATTAATTACTCGCTTTGTGTGCTGACAATACCAACAGCAATTTTGGTGGTTCTCAGAGAATAATGTTTTATTTAAAATGCAACAATCAAGTAAACGTAAATTGATAGGAGTTAATTGTGCTGCCCACATATTGAACAATTGCATAAACACTGCTGTAGATTGTCTTCCCATAGACATTGAAGTGATATTAGTAAAAATTTATTCACATTTCTATATTTACACAATACGAGTAAAATATTTCAAAGAATTTTGTGATGACGCAGATGTTCAATATAAAAACTTCTTGGTTACAACAAAATACGCTGGCTAACTCTTTTACCAGCTTTAGATAGAATTTTACAACTATTTAATCCATTAAAATCATACTTTTTGAATCTGAAAAAATGTCCCACAATTCTGAAAAACTTTTTCAATGAAACATTAGCAGAGGAATGGTTATTTATTCATAACCAAGCCTCAATATTTCACCAATTGAAAGTTGAATCACAAGAAATCTCAATGTACAAAACATCCATACTTCTAAAGGAATCAAAGCTAAAGTTTGTTGAAAGAAAAAATGAGGGGTTTCTTCCTATTGTTTTTAGAAAAGTTGTTTTAGCGTTAGAAAAATCAGAAAATATACAAGCCAAAAAATTCAATGATGCTGTGTACACATTTTATCAAACGTGCATAGATTATCTAAATAATTGGGGTATGCTTTTTATTGAAATAGAGGTGTTTGAATGGATCACATTACGCTAAATCCCTTTGTGGGTGAAGGTACAGGAAAGCTATATCTTTATTTCGAATCATTGGTCCGTGAATATACTCGAAGGTAAATTATTTGATGAAGTTTCGTGTGTAAAAAATATGTCACAAACGAAAAGATCGACGAATGATGACAGAATAACAAGCCCTGCTATCAAAGGTGGGCTGAGATTTTTGAACATTTTACAGCGAAAGAAATTGCTTTCAAAAACATTTGTAAAATCGTAGAATTTTCCCTGGATCTAATGCCCCGTCGACCGAATATTTTCATTGGTGAATAATATGTGGACGAATGAAAAAACCCATTTAAAAGTAAGCACATTAGAAGTATGTATTTTCGACAAATATAACTTTCAAATGAACTGTATGGAATTTTATGACTTTAAAGGTAAAACGGCGCTATTAAAAAACTTAATTCTACTGAAAAGTATCAGAATTAATGTTATTTAAATTTTTACAATGTATGTGTAATAATTTAGATTGTTTAAAATTTTAATGTATGCATTGTTGTATGATACTATTTTCGTAATAAACGTTATAATCTTATGAATTTTATAAAGTATTTTTTTTATTTTCTTCGATATGCCATTAATTTTTCCCCCAAAAATATGCTCACCATAATCATACCCTACATACTAAAAATACGTAGACCTACGCTATAATAAATGTTTCTTACGCTATGTATATTTTCTTTATATACGACAGTTTACATGTTCTTTCAGTTTTAGATAATAAGAAGGCTTTCTTCCCTATACCCATTATAAATTTGAGCAGGCCCACAATTGGAAAGACCAGGTAGTGAAGAACGGGCCGCTATATATTCGAAATTTAACACCCATAAAAATCCATGGGATGATACACAGGATTCGATTCTCAATTCCCCATAGTAATAGGTTGATGTCTTAATCTTCTCTAACATCAAAATTACGATCTCGGACTTCGTATATTGAACAGAAAACAGTTGTTGTTGCAGATGATTGTTGGAAAAGAAAGAAATTAAATTATTTTCTTTACGAATCGTAAAGAGAGCAATTTAATTTTTTTCTTTCGATTCTTCAGATTCAATTAAAGCATACAAATGTTAACTAAACAACTGTAATTTAAATGTACTTTGTAAATTACTCATTCAATTTAAGACTTGTAAAAAAATAATTTATATAATTTTTTAAATATTTGTTAAAGCCCAGCAGTGACAGAGTAGAATAACAACAGTGGTAGTTGGTCATGTGTTTCATCCTCACTAACAGACTAAGTGATTTTCTTACTATTATTAACGCCTCTAACACCTAAATAAGTGGCAAGTTTTCTAAAGGAAGTACTAACGAAAAATACCCTCTTGGCATTTCATTTATTGTTTACCTGCTAGTTTTTGCAGTATCGTTTTCGACAACAGATAGCATAAAATTAAATAATTGAACAATATATTAAATAAATTATCGTTTTTTGACCTAATGACGATTAAAGCAATTCAGCATTTGAAATTTAACTCACTTTTTAATATTGACGAATGCGCAGTATTAGCAATGTCTTGAGGTTCATCTCCTCAAAGACACAGCCAATTTATCTGAAGACAACAAATTATCATAATCGAAATGCCGAGTACAATAAACTTTGTAGGTTGGGGTACCTGTTAATTTTTAAAAAGTTAGATGATTGTACTAATATTTATTATTACAATAAGCGGATATTAATGTAGAATGTGATTTTCGCAGCAGATCGATAAGTAACTTTCTGCGTTGTATGAGTCTGAAATAAAAAATACTCCATGTGATTAAGGATACATTTTTTTTTTCAGGTGGACAAAGATTGGACATATTTTCACAGTCTTCCTAATTCTGGCAGGCGTCGTATGTCACGTTGCTCAATTGTTAATCTCTAAAGATGTCACTATGATTGGTTACGGGATGGATTCTGAGTAAGCAACCAATATAACTGATAATATCATTTTTTAATATTTGAAGACAAGTTCGACCAAATAGAGATCACCATTTTTTTCTTTTGCGTTCTAGACAGTACATTTCCGGCGACCGACCTTCCTTTCTAGGCTACTAGCCGATAATATCATATACATAATCATGTATTTATAAAAATAATTTCTTAACTTTGTTTTCGAAGTATTTATTAAAGTATTTTGTTATGTTATTACTCATTATTAGTTTAATTGATTTAATTAGCATAACGTACAAATCTGTTACATGTAAGTTTAATTTTGTTTAAATAGATGGCTGAAGTAAATACTTATTTAAAATGTATGTAAGATTAATTAATTTTTATTTTTATTGTAAGAAAAAATTATTCGTTTAAAATGTATTCGTTATTTATCTAAATGCTTCATCAACGTAGCGCAATTATAACAGTACAATGGCTTTAATTCGGGATAAACAACTCACCATGGCTACTGAATAAAACCACTGAACAATAGTAGTTGTTCGCGGGTTCACATCTAACCAACAGTTTTCTACGTAATATTTTCCTGTCTTTCTTCACGTGTCTAACACCCAAGGGCCGGTTTTCTGTAGAAAGTTTATTGGAAAATGCTTTAATCGTTTAGCCTAGCAGTGAGGCGCGAATCACGTCGACTGCCAGTGTTCAAGGGGGATTTTTACATTTTTACACCACAACTTACATATACTCTATGATTTGCGACTGACTGCACAATTTGGCAAACTCTTGGCCTACGTTTGGAAACATTTGAACTGTCCTAAATGCAATGAAATATATATCACAAAGATGATAAAACATCTACTAATTTCCAATTTGAATAAATTTTACATTTATTTATCGAAATTTTCATATTAAATCTTCGAAAAAGGTTGTACTGTTTCATTTATAATATTTTATTTTTATGTTTTCAGGAAATTCTCAAATTATATTTTTTATAATTATACAAAACCATACTGTTCTCATTTAAGTTCGTTTTTTCTTGGATTTTTCTTTGGATATTTTTTATCAGAGAAACAAGAAATGAAATTGAAAAAAGTAAGTATTTATTAATACTTCATAACATACTGTCTTCTCTTAGGAATTTTCATCTATTAATAAAATTAACAAAGATTGCTTACATTCAAGTAAATTATGATTAATTCGAAATGAATGTTCGGCATATTTAAAACAGATTAAGACTAAATACTCTTTACTTATAGAGGACTTCTTAAACCAAACAGTTTTGTCCTTTAAAATTTCATTTAATTCTTCTAATCGCGTCTGTTTCAGAATTTCCAAACTCGAATTTGTTAATATCTACGAATTTTTAAAATTGTAGGAAATAAATTTTATGTTACTGTTATTATAGTTTTAACATAACTGTTTACATAAGAATACTACTCATATTTTAAGTTTTTCAGTAATTAAATCGAATACAATTACAACTTCAGCAAGTAATTTTATTTCAAATTTCAGGTTACAGAAATATTTTGTTGGATCGGCAGCATTATATTAATGACAGTAGTAATATTCGGATTGCACGGGTGCTTAAAGGACACTTCTCCAAATGAAATTATATTGTACTTACATCAAATATTATCTCCGTTTGCGTGGACAATATCTACAGCATGGATATGCATTGCATGTGTTACTGGACATGGAGGTTGGTAGAATTCATTTCGTAATTAAATTAACTGAATACGTCATTTCTGCAATTTATGTTTTTGTCGCAAACGAATGAAGCGTTTTTCAAACAATTATAAAAAGTTAATTGTATTTATAACAAATTTGCCGATTTAAAATGTTTTGATATTTTTTAGTCTATATATACTTCGTTTGTAAACATACGAAAATTCCACACAGTTGAATCTTCGTATGTTTTCCAACGAAGAGATTGATCTCAGCATACAGAAATGGTCACCTTATTCAAATATAGTTTATTATGCAATATTATGCAACCAAGAACGTCTTAATAATAAAAAATTATGTACGTTTTTATATATGTATTGAAAATGTTAGAGATTGAGATAGTAAACACTTAAATACAAGCAGCACTAAACATTTAGAATATGAATACATGTGTAATAAATTACTATATATGTTTATATCTTATATTTTCTTGAAAAACTCGAAACTAGTTAAACAGTAAACAATAAGAGTACAGTAGAGCGTCGTTTATCCGAATCAATTGGGCACTGGGGTTCTTCGGATAACTTATTTTTCGGATAACCAATTATGTACGAAAAAATATATTAATTTATTCCATCTTGACATTTTTCTCCGTTGCGTGTCGCTTCGCGTTGAATTTTCGTCGATGTTAAGCCTAACGAAGACTATTGTATCGTTAAAAATTATTTTTTTATTTTGTACAAACAAAATAAATATATTGAAAAATATAAAAACAATAAAAAATTATACTTTAGAAGTTTATTTAGTATCAAAAACGTAAAATATTTGAGTAGCCGAAGACATAGCCAAAGATTACAACGCCACAGCACTGGCAAAAGTTTAAATTTGTCGACTGGAATTCCTTCGGATAACCGACGTTTCGGATAACCTGACCTTCGGATAAACGACGCTCTACTGTAGTTCTGAAAAATGAATCACTTTCTAATTGCTTTTTTTACATTTTTAAAACATGAAATTTAACTAATTTTCTGTAGAGTTCTGACTTATCAAAATGTTCGTAATTGTTACCAGTGTTTCAGTATTATGTACGCAAATTACACATATTTTATGAGTTAATTATTGTTTCAGTTATTCTTGGTTTAATTCTACCTCTGATGTATTAAAAGACACGGATAAAGCAGCCAGCCAGTATGTAGACGATTCGCCCCCTGTGTAGGCCACGAAAAATACGAATTGTAAAGTCTCGTTTTTTTCTCCAGATCAATTTATAAACGTGATAATCTTCCAGCGTTTAGAAACTTTCAAGTCACAGACATAGAATTAACAATAAAAATTCAAACCAAGGAAGAAAAGAAAAAAGAGAATAATTTAAATTATAAAATACAAGTCATCTTCACGCTCATACCCCAACAAGGATGAGCAGCAGAATGACAGTCTTGACAACCTTGCAAATCATCAAGGATGACAATCTTACAAATCGTCGTACTTTCTCACACTTTCCTGTTCATAAACACCTCATTTTTCAGTCATACTTATGCCTAGCTAACTTACATTATCTTTCTGACTCAAAATTGTCATAAAGTTTTATTTAAAAGTTATAAATTCATTGCAGTACTGATGAAAAGTATTTCCTTTCATTTCCAAACTGTTATTCGCTACAATTTTTTTTACTCTTCTAGTATTTTGCGTGTTTTATGTAAATTAAAGTCTCATATCCAAAACTTTAAAAATATCCAACTTAATAACTAATTATATCATTTATAAAAGTATTTCTAAATATTCATGTTTGGTTTTTTTTTTCGTAGGTATTGTCAATCGATTTTTCTCGTTAAAAGTTTTTCGTATGTTGGACCGTTTGATAATTTGGATCTATTTGCTGAACGTTCCTGTCATAATTTTCATTTGTGGTCAACTAAGAAAACCTGTTTCTTTTACGATGATAAATATTGTAAGTATGATATTATTTGCTGGTGTTTTAAAAGCATATTGTTTGCCCGGATTTCATAAAATGAAAAATAATGAAACAACTAGAAAACTCAAAAACTTAACACAAAAACTGAACAGTAGAGAGAGAGGAAAACGTAAAAGTTATCAAAGCTGCTTGATTTCTGATCTTTCTAGAAACATACTTAACATTGCCATAAAGATAAACACACAAAAAATGTGTTGTCGTCATTGCTAGTCTCAAAAACTGAATCTTACTATTTACCATCAATAAACATTTTCTGTTAACTTCCCCACAGTGAGGACTATTGGTTATTTTTCCCCCCACAAAATTAAATATTTTTAATAAAAATACATTGTAAGATCTTTTTAGCTGTTTGTTTTTTTTATATTGCTGTGTATATATTGTGTACTTGGACTTTATTTATTAATAGGACTTATTATACCGGTTAAGTTTCTGATTAGCAATAAGAGGGAATCTTAGATAAAAGTCAAAACAAAATATCAGGTGAAAATAAAAATATTTTGTACTGAAGTTGACTAAGACTTTGTCTTATTGCTAATTAAAAACTTCACCAGTATAACGAGCAATTATTTATTGTATCATCATCACAATGTCGGGCTGCAATTTTAATTATATTTTCTAGTTTATGTAATTCATGCTTTCCAACTCAAATTAGTAGTGTTTTACTTCTGCACATCACTCTTTACCTGTTAGCAACAGTATAATGCTAGTCATCTATTAACTCCTTTCTGGGGAAAAGTCTTGAATTGATATCACGTGACTTCTTTTCTACAATGAAAGTTCTTATATTGTCAGTTAGGGCCTTCGTTTCATAAAGTGTCCATATTCGTTTTGACTTTCATTTATTTAACTTCGCTTTCGAGATTAAAAAAATGACAGGCTGAAAAGAATGGAAATTTATAGGATTACAATGTTTTCAAATTGCAGCCCAATAATTTCAAGTAATAAACAGAGTCTAAGTAGACAATATTTACAGAAATACATTCTAAGCATTTAATATATTCAAAAACAAAAGTAAAAACCTGGTACGCCACACAAGCTTTCCATAATCTTGCCCATAACTTTCGTACCCCTCCTAACTACTGAGGAAAATATATATTTGGATATGTGTCTTTTGGTCATGCAATAATTTTTTTTTATATTATCTTATAACTGTTTTATAACTCCAGTAAATGAATTGCTTAACTTTCTCGTCTACATCTAAAAGTGCCTGTATGGAGCAGTCTGTTACGATATTTTACTTAATTTTTTTTTTAATTATTTTTAATTATAAAATAGTAAGAAGCTTAATTTTAAAAGTAGGAAATGGATTTTATAAAAAATTGTAAATGTTAATAACGAATACACGTTCGATCCTAATCGAGATATGGCACACAATACTCATTTATCTCCCCACTCCTTCGATCTTTAATTAAGCACCAAAATTTAACAGAAACAATCTCCCTACTATAGATCCCTACTTGCATTTCAGAAATGTTTTAGAAAAACACAGGACTTATTAAGGCTTCAAATAGGGTAAACAAAATCGTGCCACAACACACACTAAAATCCATACTTATTGAAAACTCCCCGGAAAGTCTTTCCATTTCTTTACGTTTCAATGGACATTTCATAACGTGCCCTGAGTTCAAACATATTAAAATCTTGGGTCTCACTTTTTGACCGATGCCATATTTCTCCTCCCCTGTTATATTTAACACAGCCGGGAACATAACAACAAAATATGTCACTGAAGAATTTCCGTAATACAAATTCAATGATAGTAAAGTTTTATTTATCTGCAAATTTTATTGTATGTAATCAAGATTTAGAAGAGAAAATCAGATGTAAGTTTAAAATATAAATAGCCTATATACAAAAATTACCAAATTACGAGTAAACCGGATTACTGAGAATACATAGTTTAATTAATTAAAATTAATAAACGTGTTGTTTGTAATATAACGCCGCTGGAAAATATTTTAAAATATAGAGTCTTAATTAAATATTCTATAGTTATCAATTATAATTGTACTTTTTCTTTTTGCAGTGGATGATGTTTTCGTATGTCATGGCTGTGACATTGATCGCCTCGATTTTAATGTATGCATTTATCGAAACTCCATTGAATTATCTTCTTCAGAAAACGTTTGATTTCTGTACATTTAAAAAAAGTAATACAGAAGAAGAGTACAAAATGGATACTTTGCCTGAAAGTCAACAAGCAAACATCAAATTGTAAACTAAAAATAATAGTCTAATGGTTAGAGTAGACACGTTTTACCTAATTGAATAGTCATGATATACAGGTCATTAAGCGAATTTTATGAAATATTTCACTGTTGAATCATTTCAACGATATTATATACATGTAAACCCTGAGAAGAGAATTGTTTAAAATATAAAGAAGAAACAATATAAAGAGAAACAGGAAATAATAATTATTAATTTCCGATATTATCCCATTAGAGAATTTCATTTCATTACAGAATAATCAATAATGTTTATGAAAATTTCATCTATCCATAGTAAATGCTAATTAGAAATCGATCGCTAATTGTATATTTAACTAGAAGCATTCCTGATTATTAAATTAATATGTAAGTTTGTTTTATTAAAAGCATCCTGTATATGAAATGATTTTCTGACAGACAGTACAAAGTCTGTCAGTTAGTGGATTCATTCCATCATATACGACGTAAGAAGTCGGTATTCAAATGCAGTACCATGGATTTAGATTTAAAATGGGTTTTTTTAAGCAAAAATAAATTTAATATTATATCGGAAGTAATTATTAATATTAAGCCCTATTTTTGCCATCGAAGAAAATTTCTTGAGAAGTTTCTTGAACTATACAATGAATGCCGCGTGCAAATACACCGGTTTAATGCAGTGTTCAGCAAAGTATCAAGTGCATGCTATTGTTTTGTTATCACAATGTTTTGTGTTATATTTTACAATTTGCTATATTTCACGCACGATACTAAACAATTTCTACTTACGCTTACTGGATTAATAATTATTGTGTTTATAACGACGCTGTTTTCTCTGATAGCGGCGAATCTTGCATTGTCGGTAAGCTTTATTTTATTTCGGATTATTATAGTTTTAGGTGTTAGGTTTAATAAATATAATAATAAAGAATAATGGTTATACTTGTTTAAAGTGCAACGATAACGCGACCGAATACTTTAATAAAAGTATAAGATATAAACTGAAAGAAAAAAAGTAGTGAATATCCGCAGAAATGAATATTTGTAATTTTTCAAGAATTTAAATTAATGATTTTAGTGAGATATAAATGATGTTCTCTGGCAGGAACATTATTATACAATCATTTTTCAAATATTAATTATTCTGAAAGTTATTTTATTATATTTCTGAACAATAAAAAGATGTTATTTACTTCTATTGAGGTTTCGGCAGGCCATAATAGACCTGAACGAACCACAATATAATTCTATGTAAAATTCATAATTCTTTGATATACGTATTAAATATAAACACTAGAATTATAACAATTATAAATCTATAAAATAAAAAAATATTATTCTCTAATGTCCGATATTCCTTATGGTAATAAGGATAATCGGACATCAGAGAATAAAATTTCAACCGATTAATAGTAAAAATTGCTTAATAAACTGAAAATTCCGTACCTTAACAATGTCGACCTTCAACCACAAATATTTAACTGCCTCAAAGTCTTTAACATAATCCTATACCTGCAGAATTTTAGAAATTTTCAACAAAAGACACAGGAGTTATTAAGCTTCAATGTGGATGAGAAAACTCATGCCCATACGTACATACATACACAAACGTACAAACATCTATACATACAGAAAAATTTCCCAAGTTTATTTATTTATTTATGTTTTTATTTCGACATTTTAAAATGACAAGTTTAAAATGTGAAAATCTGAGGGGATCATTTTTTAACTGATCGCCATACTTTCATTCTGTTACGTATAGCAGCCAGGAAGTAATACCTATTTACTTTGGTTTATAAATTTTAGTAAGAATAATTGTCCTATAAATTAATCATATTAAGATTTTACTTTTAGAATATGGTATATATTTACGGAAATTTAAAGAACATGTCGCGATTAAAATAATGAAATGTCATAGGAATAAAAGTATAGTGTTAAGCGACGATTGATACTGTGATTTATGTAAAATACTGACAGAAATCAATTCTGTCGCAGAGAACACCACGTGTAAGTTTATTTGTTTTTAAATTTTATATGTTTAACAACTGTAAATTGAAAACTTTTTTATTATCTATAGATAATAAAAGAAGAGGGATCAGTACGAATTCCGATTCGAAATGCTTTCAAATAAAAGATCTGTAAATTATCATTGTTTTCTGAGTAGTTCCTGACTTCTGGTGAATGTCGAATTGGAATGACATAAAAAATAAATAAGCTACATTTATTATTTTTCCTTTATTTATAGAAATAAACATCTATAATACAATATAAATATTTGTCTATAAATCCATTTTTAGTGGTTACAAAACAGTTGATTGGTTAATTAAATTAATAGATTTTAGTCACAATACAGTAATATTGGTAAAATAATATATGACTAGAAGCATTACTTATTTGACCCAGGCGAAGATTCTGATGACATCGAAGTCGGGATTCTTCACATTTTCAGGTCGATGAATTAAAGAGAACTTCTTTATGACACCTCAAAGTATTTACTTACAATAGATTTTTATTACTGTATTATTCCTTGTAAATTATATTTGAGAGTAAATTCTCGAATAAGATTTCACTCGAACATTTTGATTTCAAAACAGATCTTTTATAAAATGAAATTCTTTGATTTTCAATTACAGAAGGCGCAATTCGATTTACGGACATTCAAAAATGTTCGCTTGCAACTGTAATTTAGAAAGAACCATGGGCGTAGCCAGCAAGGGGCATGGGTGGGCACGCCCCCCAGTTAACCTGGTGCCCTCCCCAGAAAATCACAGCCGATAAAGTGTTGAGCCAATTTGCAAAAAGAAATAAAAAGTTGAAGCTAATTTAATTGGGGGTAGCGTACCGCGGCTCGAAATTAATCCCTGAATATTGGACTGAACTGCAAATAATTGGTTGAAAGGATCAGTGATAATTCTCTACAACCTGACAATGTGAAGTTATATACGGATCGGGTCCGGAGCTCTTAACACCTCACATTGCCAATTTGGAAACTTCAGAACTTTAAATTCGAATTAATTTCTGGAAGTTTTGAGTAAATATTACTTGGAGCAGGACTTTTATATATATGTGGGGACCCAAACGGGGTCCGAAAGCAGGCCATTAACGACTTTTTGAATGAGTCAAGTTTCGTAGTGCAAAAGAGCGAACTTAAAGATCGGATTTAAACAATGAACCTTTTGTCTTGTTAAAAGATTTTAAACAATAGAGTAAAGTTGAGGAAAACGAGGTTGGAGAGGAGTCGTGTTCCGACGCGACGTTGACCTCTCCCGCGCCCTTCCTGGAGTTTCGAATTGTCACCATGTGACGAGGAGAGACCAATGGAGAGGCGACCGCGGTGGAAAAATTGATAAAACCGCGTTTTCGGGAACTTTACGGAGTCTTGGGTTTTGGTGTGTAGTGCTCAACTGTCGGGATTTGGTGCTCCCGACCGAGACGCGAGACGCAACGAAGGCTCTTCCGACGACCTAGGAACTGGTTTCGCCAACCCGTCCACTCTAGGATCGCCGAGGTCACGTCCAG
>NW_019384430.1:680999-709147 GCF_000671375.1 Centruroides sculpturatus | reverse complement strand
TAAGCAATAACGCCCCCTTCTGGCGCGATGAATAGATCTATGATAGAGGCAGGGTATTGAACGGTGACCAAAGGCAAAATTGGGGCTGATAAGAGGAAACATTGCGTTTAATGGTTTCCAGATGATGAGAACAATGTACAGTAAGGGCACAAAGTGTGAGATTCATAGAAAAGTTTTCCTAAGAATATTTCCAATCCTTTTCTCACATAAGAGAAAATGAGTTAGGGGGCGTTGGGTATAACTTTATGGAACAAAGGGGGCGGTGGATCGAAAAAGTTTGAGAATCACTGGGCTACTTAACTATCTAAAATATTATCTATTCGATAGAAAAAAACAATTTTATTTCTTTCAGATTACTGATGACAGTTATTTATCTTAAGTTGCAATTTTAAATATTTTGCAAATGGTGCAATTTAAAATGTATTAAACATAAAAAAATGAAATATTAAATTAAAAAACAGTAGCATCTTATTTCTTGTTCGACTTTTTAAAAAAAAAAAACTTTCATATTGATTACACGACGTTCTATTCTTCAATCAGAAGCTCAGATTATGGATATGTGATAGGATTAACAATCGAATGATCCTTTAAAGTGTGTTATCTCGCTTCAATTACGTTCTGATAGATCAGGGGCGGATCTAGGTTTTTAAGGGCCTAGGGCTTATTGAAGTCTACCGGGGCCCCATTTTTTGTTAAATTAATAATTTTTAAATTGGGGTTTAAAATTAATTTTTAATAACTTCAAAATCAGAATTGAAGTACAGTATATTTATTTATGAAATGATGTTAAATGACAAACTTGATATGGAAAGTGCTTATTGTTAATGAAAAAGTATTAAAAATTTATGATGATAATTTAATTTTTGTGGGTTCTTGACAATTAAGGGCCGAAGGTTTAAGTCATATTAGTCCATATGTAAATCCGTTTCTACGATGGACAGTGCAGGCTAATTAATTTGTTGCTAATTAAAACGTTTTNAAAAGTAAAAACCTGGTACGCCACACAAGCTTTCCATAATCTTGCCCATAACTTTCGTACCCCTCCTAACTACTGAGGAAAATATATATTTGGATATGTGTCTTTTGGTCATGCAATAATTTTTTTTTATATTATCTTATAACTGTTTTATAACTCCAGTAAATGAATTGCTTAACTTTCTCGTCTACATCTAAAAGTGCCTGTATGGAGCAGTCTGTTACGATATTTTACTTAATTTTTTTTTTAATTATTTTTAATTATAAAATAGTAAGAAGCTTAATTTTAAAAGTAGGAAATGGATTTTATAAAAAATTGTAAATGTTAATAACGAATACACGTTCGATCCTAATCGAGATATGGCACACAATACTCATTTATCTCCCCACTCCTTCGATCTTTAATTAAGCACCAAAATTTAACAGAAACAATCTCCCTACTATAGATCCCTACTTGCATTTCAGAAATGTTTTAGAAAAACACAGGACTTATTAAGGCTTCAAATAGGGTAAACAAAATCGTGCCACAACACACACTAAAATCCATACTTATTGAAAACTCCCCGGAAAGTCTTTCCATTTCTTTACGTTTCAATGGACATTTCATAACGTGCCCTGAGTTCAAACATATTAAAATCTTGGGTCTCACTTTTTGACCGATGCCATATTTCTCCTCCCCTGTTATATTTAACACAGCCGGGAACATAACAACAAAATATGTCACTGAAGAATTTCCGTAATACAAATTCAATGATAGTAAAGTTTTATTTATCTGCAAATTTTATTGTATGTAATCAAGATTTAGAAGAGAAAATCAGATGTAAGTTTAAAATATAAATAGCCTATATACAAAAATTACCAAATTACGAGTAAACCGGATTACTGAGAATACATAGTTTAATTAATTAAAATTAATAAACGTGTTGTTTGTAATATAACGCCGCTGGAAAATATTTTAAAATATAGAGTCTTAATTAAATATTCTATAGTTATCAATTATAATTGTACTTTTTCTTTTTGCAGTGGATGATGTTTTCGTATGTCATGGCTGTGACATTGATCGCCTCGATTTTAATGTATGCATTTATCGAAACTCCATTGAATTATCTTCTTCAGAAAACGTTTGATTTCTGTACATTTAAAAAAAGTAATACAGAAGAAGAGTACAAAATGGATACTTTGCCTGAAAGTCAACAAGCAAACATCAAATTGTAAACTAAAAATAATAGTCTAATGGTTAGAGTAGACACGTTTTACCTAATTGAATAGTCATGATATACAGGTCATTAAGCGAATTTTATGAAATATTTCACTGTTGAATCATTTCAACGATATTATATACATGTAAACCCTGAGAAGAGAATTGTTTAAAATATAAAGAAGAAACAATATAAAGAGAAACAGGAAATAATAATTATTAATTTCCGATATTATCCCATTAGAAAATTTCATTTCATTACAGAATAATCAATAATGTTTATGAAAATTTCATCTATCCATAGTAAATGCTAATTAGAAATCGATCGCTAATTGTATATTTAACTAGAAGCATTCCTGATTATTAAATTAATATGTAAGTTTGTTTTATTAAAAGCATCCTGTATATGAAATGATTTTCTGACAGACAGTACAAAGTCTGTCAGTTAGTGGATTCATTCCATCATATACGACGTAAGAAGTCGGTATTCAAATGCAGTACCATGGATTTAGATTTAAAATGGGTTTTTTTAAGCAAAAATAAATTTAATATTATATCGGAAGTAATTATTAATATTAAGCCCTATTTTTGCCATCGAAGAAAATTTCTTGAGAAGTTTCTTGAACTATACAATGAATGCCGCGTGCAAATACACCGGTTTAATGCAGTGTTCAGCAAAGTATCAAGTGCATGCTATTGTTTTGTTATCACAATGTTTTGTGTTATATTTTACAATTTGCTATATTTCACGCACGATACTAAACAATTTCTACTTACGCTTACTGGATTAATAATTATTGTGTTTATAACGACGCTGTTTTCTCTGATAGCGGCGAATCTTGCATTGTCGGTAAGCTTTATTTTATTTCGGATTATTATAGTTTTAGGTGTTAGGTTTAATAAATATAATAATAAAGAATAATGGTTATACTTGTTTAAAGTGCAACGATAACGCGACCGAATACTTTAATAAAAGTATAAGATATAAACTGAAAGAAAAAAAGTAGTGAATATCCGCAGAAATGAATATTTGTAATTTTTCAAGAATTTAAATTAATGATTTTAGTGAGATATAAATGATGTTCTCTGGCAGGAACATTATTATACAATCATTTTTCAAATATTAATTATTCTGAAAGTTATTTTATTATATTTCTGAACAATAAAAAGATGTTATTTACTTCTATTGAGGTTTCGGCAGGCCATAATAGACCTGAACGAACCACAATATAATTCTATGTAAAATTCATAATTCTTTGATATACGTATTAAATATAAACACTAGAATTATAACAATTATAAATCTATAAAATAAAAAAATATTATTCTCTGATGTCCGATATTCCTTATGGTAATAAGGATAATCGGACATCAGAGAATAAAATTGCAATCGATTAATAGTAAAAATTACTTAATAAACTCAAAATTCCGTACCTTAACAATGTCGACCTTCAACCACAAATATTTAACTGCCTCAAAGTCTTTAANTATTAAATATAAACACTAGAATTATAACAATTATAAATCTATAAAATAAAAAAATATTATTCTCTAATGTCCGATATTCCTTATGGTAATAAGGATAATCGGACATCAGAGAATAAAATTTCAACCGATTAATAGTAAAAATTGCTTAATAAACTGAAAATTCCGTACCTTAACAATGTCGACCTTCAACCACAAATATTTAACTGCCTCAAAGTCTTTAACATAATCCTATACCTGCAGAATTTTAGAAATTTTCAACAAAAGACACAGGAGTTATTAAGCTTCAATGTGGATGAGAAAATTCATGCCCATACGTACATACATACACAAACGTACAAACATCTATACATACAGAAAAATTTCCCAAGTTTATTTATTTATTTATGTTTTTATTTCGACATTTTAAAATGACAAGTTTAAAATGTGAAAATCTGAGGGGATCATTTTTTAACTGATCGCCATACTTTCATTCTGTTACGTATAGCAGCCAGGAAGTAATACCTATTTACTTTGGTTTATAAATTTTAGTAAGAATAATTGTCCTATAAATTAATCATATTAAGATTTTACTTTTAGAATATGGTATATATTTACGGAAATTTAAAGAACATGTCGCGATTAAAATAATGAAATGTCATAGGAATAAAAGTATAGTGTTAAGCGACGATTGATACTGTGATTTATGTAAAATACTGACAGAAATCAATTCTGTCGCAGAGAACACCACGTGTAAGTTTATTTGTTTTTAAATTTTATATGTTTAACAACTGTAAATTGAAAACTTTTTTATTATCTATAGATAATAAAAGAAGAGGGATCAGTACGAATTCCGATTCGAAATGCTTTCAAATAAAAGATCTGTAAATTATCATTGTTTTCTGAGTAGTTCCTGACTTCTGGTGAATGTCGAATTGGAATGACATAAAAAATAAATAAGCTACATTTATTATTTTTCCTTTATTTATAGAAATAAACATCTATAATACAATATAAATATTTGTCTATAAATCCATTTTTAGTGGTTACAAAACAGTTGATTGGTTAATTAAATTAATAGATTTTAGTCACAATACAGTAATATTGGTAAAATAATATATGACTAGAAGCATTACTTATTTGACCCAGGCGAAGATTCTGATGACATCGAAGTCGGGATTCTTCACATTTTCAGGTCGATGAATTAAAGAGAACTTCTTTATGACACCTCAAAGTATTTACTTACAATAGATTTTTATTACTGTATTATTCCTTGTAAATTATATTTGAGAGTAAATTCTCGAATAAGATTTCACTCGAACATTTTGATTTCAAAACAGATCTTTTATAAAATGAAATTCTTTGATTTTCAATTACAGAAGGCGCAATTCGATTTACGGACATTCAAAAATGTTCGCTTGCAACTGTAATTTAGAAAGAACCATGGGCGTAGCCAGCAAGGGGCATGGGTGGGCACGCCCCCCAGTTAACCTGGTGCCCTCCCCAGAAAATCACAGCCGATAAAGTGTTGAGCCAATTTGCAAAAAGAAATAAAAAGTTGAAGCTAATTTAATTGGGGGTAGCGTACCGCGGCTNACTGTACATTGTTCTCATCATCTGGAAACCATTAAACGCAATGTTTCCTCTTATCAGCCCCAATTTTGCCTTTGGTCACCGTTCAATACCCTGCCTCTATCATAGATCTATTCATCGCGCCAGAAGGGGGCGTTATTGCTTACTTTGAGAAACGCTGAGCTAAAATAAAAGTCAATGTGTTAGAAATATTCAAGTTGTGACCTTCAATAAAAAATAAAAAATATATAAAATGTCAACATTTTATATATATTCCGTCGAATTTTTATATATAGAATTTGTCTGCCGTCGCCCCTCTATATTTTTTTAACGCCCCCCAATTCTCTTTGAGCCTTCTACTGCCCCCTGAAAGCCTCCAGCGCCCACAAGGGGGCGTTATCGCCCACTTTGAGAAACGCTGAAGTAGCCGATTCTTTCGATCGGAACATGGAAGAATGAAAGAAATGCAGCAACGAGTTGCTTAATAGTTTGACTTATTGTTAAAATACAACTAATTTAATTTAAATTTGTAACTAAAACATTAATTTTGTGATCAGTGCTACTAAAACCACTACTACTGTTTGGCATTTCGAAAAATCCCTTCTTAGTGTTCGTTCTTGTGATGTATCCTAACTGTGTGCCAAATTTTAACTTTCAACTCCTAACCGTTTGGGCTCTGCGCTGATTATTATTATTATTATCAACCTGCATCGATTATATATATAGGTAATGATAATATTAAGATTTTACTTTTAGAATATGGTATATATTTACGAGAACACGACGCGATTAAAATAATGAAATATCATAGAAATAAAAGTATAGTGTTAGGCGACGATTGTTACTGTGATTTATATAAAATACTGACAGAAATCTACTCTATGGTTAAGAACACCCCATAAAGTTTATTTGTTTTTAAATTTTATATGTTTAACAACTGTAAATTGAAAACTTTTTTTATTATCTATAGACTGAGGAGGATCAGTACAAATTTTGATTTAAAATGCATTCAAATAAAAGATCTCTAAATTAGAATTATTTTCTGAGTAGTTCCTGATCTCTGGTGAATGTCGAATTGGAATGACATAAAAAATAAATAAGCTACATTTATTATTTTTCCTTTATTTATAGAAATAAACATCTATAATACAATATAAATATTTGTCTATAAATCCATTTTTAGTGGTTACAAAACAGTTGATTGGTTAATTAAATTAATAGATTTTAGTCACAATACAGTAATATTGGTAAAATAATATATGACTAGAAGGCATTACTTATTTGACCCAGGCGAAGATTCGGATGACATCGAAGTCGGGATTCTTCACATTTTCAGGTCGATGAATTAAGGAGAACTTCTTTATGACACCTCAAAGTATTTACTTACAATAGATTTTTATTACTGTATTATTCCTTGTAAATTATATTTGAGAGTAAATTCTCGAATAAGATTTCACTCGAACATTTTGATTTCAAAACAGATCTTTTATAAAATGAAATTCTTTGATTTTCAATTACAGAAGGCGCAATTCGATTTACGGACATTCAAAAATGTTCGCTTGCAACTGTAATTTAGAAAGAACCATGGGCGTAGCCAGGAAGGGGCATGGGTGGGCACGCCCCCCAGTTAACCTGGTGCCCTCCCCAGAAAATCACAGCCGATAAAGTGTTGAGCCAATTTGCAAAAAGAAATAAAAAGTTGAAGCTAATTTAATTGGGGGTAGCGTACCGCGGCTCGAAATTAATCCCTGAATATTGGACTGAACTGCAAATAATTGGTTGAAAGGATCAGTGATAATTCTCTACAACCTGACAATGTGAAGTTATATACGGATCGGGTCCGGAGCTCTTAACACCTCACATTGCCAATTTGGAAACTTCAGAACTTTAAATTCGAATTAATTTCTGGAAGTTTTGAGTAAATATTACTTGGAGCAGGACTTTTATATATATGTGGGGACCCAAACGGGGTCCGAAAGCAGGCCATTAACGACTTTTTGAATGAGTCAAGTTTCGTAGTGCAAAAGAGCGAACTTAAAGATCGGATTTAAACAATGAACCTTTTGTCTTGTTAAAAGATTTTAAACAATAGATAGAGTAAAGTTGAGGAAAACGAGGTTGGAGAGGAGTCGTGTTCCGACGCGACGTTGACCTCTCCCGCGCCCTTCCTGGAGTTTCGAATTGTCACCATGTGACGAGGAGAGACCAATGGAGAGGCGACCGCGGTGGAAAAATTGATAAAACCGCGTTTTCGGGAACTTTACGGAGTCTTGGGTTTTGGTGTGTAGTGCTCAACTGTCGGGATTTGGTGCTCCCGACCGAGACGCGAGACGCAACAAAGGCTCTTCCGACGACCTAGGAACTGGTTTCGCCAACCCGTCCACTCTAGGATCGCCGAGGTCACGTCCAGAATCGTCGAGGTTCGACTTGTCAACCGAGGACATCGCTACAAGTGTTGGTGCGTGCCCCGGAGCCATCGTTCTCTGCGTCCACAGTGCCGAAAGCTCCCCAAGGACCAATCGAACATTCGAACTGTCCGAGTTTTAAGAACTGTGACAAAACCCATCGTGGGATAGTCGCTTGCTCGCAGTAGATTGTTGTAAGAACGATTTATGTATATTATTAAACGGTTTTATATGGTAAACCTGTCTCGGTGAGTCATTCCGCGCCCACACGACAGAATTGACTGCTCGGCTGTCGAAAACACCTCACCCCTAATCGGCTGACCTCACATATATGTAACCAGGCGAAGTTCTCCTTTTTTTGTACTTTACTCGTGTGAATAACTCGAAATTGAAGTTGTGAAAGAACATTTTCCAAAGCTCAAAAACTAGTTCCATGCTCAACTTTGATAAATATTTTGAGTTTGGAAGTAAATGGAGTAATTTAGCGACTATTTTTATAAAGAGAAAATCCATTTTTTGGAATTTATACGAAATCTTTCGTGAAGGACCATACTTAATTGAATGAATGGGTGAACAGCGCTTTTTTTTTAAACTACTCGTGCCACAGAAGTTTGACGTCTTGTTTTTTATTTTTTTGTATGATTTGTGATGTCGTTATACATGAACATTTTGTGTATCTAAATTGTTGTATTTTATGTCATAATCATTATTGTCTTAACGTTATCATCTATCTGCCATCGGACCAATAACTTTCAAACTGTTGTGACATGTATCGTTCATTTTTTAAAAAATGAAAAAATTAAATGAGAAAATTAATGAGAAAATTAAAAAATTGTAATTTTTTTAAAAAAAAGGTCAATGGCTTTTTGTGTCCAATATGCAAAGTGTATCTGTAATCTGAACGTATGATTAAAGGAAGTTTCATATTTTATGTGTGTTAAGTTATTGTCGATTCTTATGGAAATTTCATTTTAATGAACAATAATTTGAAATAATTCATTTTTGTGTCAGGTTCGCCTTTACTAGGCCCCCATAACAAAACTCTGGCTACGTCTATGGGAAGAACAAACGTGTAAACCAACGACATACTAGACCACGAACCGGGCCGTCATCTTTGAATCGAATTGAATGTGCTTCCGCCATGACACTTAAAGGTAGAAAACTGCGCGCCTGTCAGAAATACTTAATATATATACTATGATTTTTCATCGCGTAAATGCACAATTCTCTTGAATAATTTGCAGAATTGTTAAATAATAAATGATATAGACAGAGTGCACTGAAAATTATAAACTATTTTCTAATAGTAAATACCAGTAGTTAAATTAATATTCTTAAAGGCTGAATATTTTGCCAAATTAAAAATACAAAATAGAAGAAATATATACAAGGAGCTTCTCGAATTACAAACATGATTAGTTGTTTTGGAGTTTTATTGTAAATGGAGGAGTTTCTGAACTCGATAATATACAACCGTTCATAGGAGATGTCCAGAAATAACATCCACACTAAAACGCAGGGAATAAGATTAAAACAATATTCATGTAACTCGAATAANCGCCCCTCTATATTTTTTTAACGCCCCCCAATTCTCTTTGAGCCTTCTACTGCCCCCTGAAAGCCTCCAGCGCCCACAAGGGGGCGTTATCGCCCACTTTGAGAAACGCTGAAGTAGCCGATTCTTTCGATCGGAACATGGAAGAATGAAAGAAATGCAGCAACGAGTTGCTTAATAGTTTGACTTATTGTTAAAATACAACTAATTTAATTTAAATTTGTAACTAAAACATTAATTTTGTGATCAGTGCTACTAAAACCACTACTACTGTTTGGCATTTCGAAAAATCCCTTCTTAGTGTTCGTTCTTGTGATGTATCCTAACTGTGTGCCAAATTTTAACTTTCAACTCCTAACCGTTTGGGCTCTGCGCTGATTATTATTATTATTATCAACCTGCATCGATTATATATATAGGTAATGATAATATTAAGATTTTACTTTTAGAATATGGTATATATTTACGAGAACACGACGCGATTAAAATAATGAAATATCATAGAAATAAAAGTATAGTGTTAGGCGACGATTGTTACTGTGATTTATATAAAATACTGACAGAAATCTACTCTATGGTTAAGAACACCCCATAAAGTTTATTTGTTTTTAAATTTTATATGTATAACAACTGTAAATTGAAAACTTTTTTTATTATCTATAGACTGAGGAGGATCAGTACAAATTTTGATTTAAAATGCATTCAAATAAAAGATCTCTAAATTAGAATTATTTTCTGAGTAGTTCCTGATCTCTGGTGAATGTCGAATTGGAATTACATAAAAGATAAATAAGCTACATTTGTTATTTTTCCTTTATTTATAGAAATAAACATCTATAATACAATATAAAAATTTGTCTTTAAACCCATTTTTAGTGGTTACAAAACAGTTGATTAGTTTATTAAATTAATAGATTTTAGTCACAATACAGTAATATTGGTAAAATAATATATGACTAGAAGCATTACTTATTTGACCCAGGCGAAGATTCGGATGACATCGAAGTCGGGATTCTTCACATTTTCAGATCGATGAATTAAAGGAGCAACTTAAAATTAAGACACTTGGCGGTTTTCCTAATCTTTATTTAGTTGAGGTGTAGTTCATCTTCTTTCAATTTGATTCTTTCAAACCCGCCAAGTGTATTAATTTATAGCACTTCATTGTGTTAGGAGCAGAAACAAAGCAAAGCACGGTTTCATATCATTAAAAGAAAATCAAATTTCTGTGTTCATATGATGTCGATGACAATGTCATTGGTGGTTTAATGGATTATATTATGATAACGTTTTTAGTGTAAAAATTAAATATTAAATGTTTACCTCGAAAATATACATTTTAGCAACAAATTCTTTATCTTATTTGTTAATTACACACATACAAACACACACAAACACAACCACCAACATACCTAACGAAACAGAGATAGGCCTATATTTTATTCCGAACATAAATACGTATGGCATCATTGAAGGCCTAAACATTTTATAAACAAATAAGACTGATTTGTCTTGTTAATGAGACAGTTTTGTTTTCTTAAATTTCAATCACTCTGATTTTTCACTTATATTCTTTTTGCCTTTTTAACTTTGTAAATTGATTTATTTGATGTTCTGGTTAATTGAAGTTCTGGTAATTTAATGCAAATACACATTCGAAAATTTAAATTTAATACTTATTAAATACTTTTCTCTTAACATCTTGGTTGCATGAAAATTATATCTTAATCAATAAGCAAATAAATCTGTTCTATTACCTTGAATGTAATTTGCTATAAGAAAGTTAATTAACGAATTGCACGAAATTTCTACGAAAATAACAATGCGTGGGATGATTTATGAAAATACTTCAAGCATATTTATGCTATAATTGCTGTTTAAACAAGGAAATAACTTCAATAAACTTTCCAAAACACTCATTAATTATCAAAGTTAAAAAAATATATAAGGATATAAACAAAGACATATTTTTCTTTGACTGGTAATAAGTCTTTTGGCAAATTTACTGAAAGTTATTTCCTTGTTTATACCGCAATTATGGCAATTCAATATGCCTGAAATATTTTCGTTAATTAAACATACAGTGAATTGTTTTTTTTTATATATATGTATTTGTCTGTGGGGCGAAAATATCTAAAAATTTTTTGTGAAAATACAATTAAATTGGCCCTATTCTCCAAAAAATAGATTATTTCGACGAATAAGGACTGAATGTTACAAAGATAAAGAGCTATTGGAATAAGAAAAAGTGATCTATAGACTCCAGTGTACATGTGGAATACCGAACTATTATGTTGGCAAAACGAAGAGGAAACTGAAAGTAAGAATGTCGGATCATCTGGCTGCAGCAAGACTTAAAGTCAATACATCTCCCGTGTTTTTACATTTTCACGCGAATAATTTGCCAAGTTGATATTAATAATGTAAAAATCTTAGAGATAAAAATATCATAAAAAGAAAATTCAAAGAACACTTCACGATAGTTATGCAAAATAATGTTATAAATTTAAATAACGGAGTGATACCCGCGAAATGCTGAGAAGAGATGATAATAAATAATAGTTGTAAACGCGATGGTACATGTGTTAAAGATGTGTCTTCTGCTGTATTACATTCTGGCTGTAATGTGTTACGTTCTAGTTGTAGGAAACTCTGCTGAAGAGACTAATAAAAAGCGAAATGCATTTGAAATGAAGTATAATGTTAAATAAAAATTTTTTTTCCTCTTAAATTTAACCTTTCTTTTTGTTTATATACCAGTCTACGGACATGGAATTTTTTAAGCCTCCAGAAGTCAGAAAAAAAATGAAAATTATTTTTCCGTGTACTAGTGAATAATACAATTGGGTAAAGTCTACTACATACAAACACCATTCACGTGCGATGTGTAGTTTTGGCGGAAAAGTAAAATATAGGGACATACACGTCCATTTATATATATATAAATGGACGTGTATGTCCCTATATTTTATTTTTCAGCCAAAACTACACATCGCACATGAATGGTGTTTGTATGTGGTAGTAGCCCCGAGTCTCCATTCGTGCACTATGGTGGTTGCGTCTCGATAGCTATAAGGGTGCGGGAGATATGGGGTTGANAACTTTTCAAAACACTCATTAACTATCAAAGTTTAAAAAATATATAAGGATATAAAGAAATGACATATTTTTCTTTTGGCAAATTTACTGAAGTTATTTCCTTGTTTATACCGCAATTATAGCAATTCAATATGCCTGATATATTTTCGTTAATTAAACATACAGTGAATTGTTTTTTATATATATATGTATTTGTCTGTGGGGCAAAAATATCTAAATTTTTTGTGAAAATACAATTAAATTAGCCCCATTCCAAAAAATAGATTATTTCGACGAATAAGGACTGAATGATACAAAGATAAAGAGCTATTGGAATAAGAAAAAGTGATCTATATACTCCAGTGTACATGTAGAATACCGAACTATTATGTTGGCGAAACGAAGAGGAAACTGAAAGTAAGAATGCCGGAACATCTGGCTGCAGTAAGATTTAAGTCAATACATCTCCCGTGTTTTTACATTGTCACGCGAATAATTGCCATGTTGATATTAATAATGTAAAAATCTTAAATAGAGATAAAAATATGGTAAAAAGAAAATTCAAAGAACACTTCGCGATAGTTATGCAAAATAATGTTATAAATTTAAATAACGGAGTGATACCCGCGGAATGCAGGGAAGAGATGCTAATACATAATAGTTGTAAACGCGATGGTACATGTGTTAACTACAATAAACATAAAGAAGCTGGCTGAAAAATAGACTATTTTTTTTCTTTTATGACATGGTCAATTTCAATTTGAAGATAGGAAATTCTAGGGTATGTCCTATCCTGGAATTTTTTCTCTTCAAATTTTAACATTCGAGTTCACAGCACACAAGATTCTGATCGGCGCCATTTTGTGTTACTTAATTATACTAAAATAATTTTATGTAACTTAAAATACAATTTACTCTGTAATATTTTATGATTTTTAAATAGTGCAAAATTTTAGTTTATGAAAAGTTTTATTGTATTATTAAACGAAAAATTATTTATTGTGACATGGTAACAATACCAGGCTGCAATTTTTATCATATTTTCAAAATTTATTTCAATATATGCTCTCCACCTCAAATTAATGGTGTCTTGTAGTTATACAACACACTTTTCTGTAAAGTATAGAGTTATGTCGGTCATCTATCTAACTGCTTTTGAGAGAACAGTTTGAAATACAGCGATTTTCGGTTTGCATCAGGAGACATTCTTATACAGTTAATCAGGGTCTCTTTCCGCTAATGTTTCCATATCTGGCCTCGATATTCATCTGTCTATCTGTTCTCGAAATTAAGGACAGTCAGCAAGACAGGCAAGAAAATGTATGACTGTGGGAACTCTTAAGTATACAAGTTTATAAAATTGCAGCTAAATTATTACGTAAATGCGCTCGAAATTATCAATTGTACAATAAATTTCAGACTACTAATCTACCGTATAAACTACTCAACTTACTAAAAAACTCACGGGAATTCGAATATGTTGAAAATGTTGGTGAGTCATGCCAAATGATAAACTAAACGAAATTTTCGAAATTAAAGTCTATAAAATATTTTTAAAGAAGAAGGATTAGATGAGGTGATTAAATAATAATCGCTATAACACTGCTCAAGCAACTACTCGAACAAAGGATATCAGTTAGCTTCCAGCTATCATTCCAAATTTTTCAGATGACCTTCACGAAAAGAGACAAATTAATCAATTGTCATTTCCATTATAATTAATTCTTGAATCGTCATATTCTACAATATTTTTCACTTCATTGCGTCGATTAATGTGTTTTGGAAAATTTCTAAATATTTACCATATTTTCCTCAAAACAACTTTAAATCTTTACAGAACAGTAATTGAATACAGTCGTCTATTACTAAACAGTCGATTTATTTGATAAAAATGATGGGGTTTAAGGTTTTCATGTTTATTTTTATTATAACTTTAATGAAATTTTTTGTAGTATCGAGCAGTGAAAACGATGATAATGAAACGACGTATGAGGTTTATAAGAATTTACTAATTACCTCAGAAGTTAACTGGAAAAAGTCCTTAAAATCGATTATTAAATTAGTTCTTCCGTACATTTTGAGAATGGCAGAAGAAGTGAAGATATCAAAATCTTGTCAGATTTCGGGAATTCGATTTTTGAAAGATTTAATACAGTTGAAACCCTGGGCTGTAATGAGTAAGTACTTTTGAATATACATTATTGTACATTAGTCATAGATTTTCATTCGAAACAAATTCATTCGCTTAAGAGAATATGTGTCGATTGCTTGTTTTTTGTGAATGGTTCGTTTTTCGCTCTCATTTTTCGTTAGAAACAATGCTTTTTTTTAAATTTTTATTGCGTAAATTTCTTTCTGCGCGATTATTTTGATCAGTGATTGTAGACATTTTCACTTTGACCCCACTGTATCATGAGAACCAAGTCATAGACCAAATTTTTTATCATACGTTTTAGATTTTTTCGCAATTAACGAAACATGGCAAAGTTTTATCGAAATCGAGCGATAAAATTTTGAGAATGAACGAAATACCGTATGACACACGAAGCCTCGCTAACCCTACTAGAAATATGCGATAGAATGTTTAAATTTATTAAAATTACTACATACAAATTATTAGCTCAGTTATTTGAATGAAAAATATTAATATTTTCTTAGCACAATGTTGCCGTTGAGAACAGATCACACAGGAACACTTTCAGAAGAAAAAGGTTGCTTTATTAATTTACAAAAAATTAGATTATATCTTTACTATTTTTGAATACATCCAAAAAATATTAAAACCATATAATATCACATTAGCACCCACAATAAACAATAAAAGCAAATATTTTTTAAAAACCATAAGACAAACTAATAGTAACACAGACGTTTTATTAAATAATAATCTCGTTTACAGCTTTGCTTGTGCGTGTCATCCTAAATACTATTACATAGGTGAAACAAGCAGAGTATTAGAAACCCGTATAAAAGAACATATAAGAGCCATGAAGTATAATTACACCAACTCTGCAGTTGACACTCATTGCAACCAAACTGGCTGCGAGATTTACTCGACAACGTCAAAATACTTTAAAGGTAAAAAAGATTATTAAAAGAAAATTTTACCAACACATTGAAATTACTAAAAGTCAAGAATCACACAGAATGAACATAAATACAGGTGCAGTCATAAATAATATCTGGCAGCCATTTTAAGTAGCAAAGCCCATTAAGATGTTTTACCACCCTCCATCATACCCCACTGTGCCTGTCACACCAAACTTTCAGTGTATGTTACAAGGATTACTCACTTCTTTTTAACCTGTCATATCTTGTCTATGTTCTCTGTACATCTCATCAGAATTGTTTCACTCCCTACAGGTATTCCGTTATTGATTTTAAAAATTCCACTTTTTAATATATACTTCATTTTAGATTTAAGTTTACTCCTTTTTTATTTTAGCACACTTTATACTATCCTAATGTGTATATGTGTGGATTCAAAAAAACTTTTTGCTCCTTTCTTAATTACGTGTATATCTTCTTACGGGTCATGTTGGTTTAACTCAGTGGCGTTCCGTAATGGGGGCGACAGGGGCGGCCCACCCCGGGCGGCACTTTTTAAGGAGCGGGAAAATTTCACAATAAATAATAATAATATCTTGTAAAAATTTGAAACATCCTAATCTATACTTGCATCGCACCTACGATAGTGCTATCGTCCCGACAGTCCGGGGAATCGGCTCGCTGGGTGAACTAGTAACTTTTTGTCCGAGGAATTCCTACGAAACCTGTTGACCTATTTTTTTCTTGTACGATTCATTCGCGTTCATATACACCACTAATATCCAATAGAACTGTTTTAAACAGGTTGCTGCACTACCACCGAATTTTTCATTGCTCGTTCTGTGACAAAACTGAATTTTGGTTTTTTAAATTGAAATACCTAAATAAGGGGGGGCAAAATTTTCCTCCGCCCCTGGCGGCTGACACCCACGGTACGCCACTGGTTTAACTGTCACTATATCAGGTAATTAAGTTGTATTATATAAATCATTGTATGCATATCCTAACTTTTTTAATGCATTCTGTAAATATGTAAACCTGTAATCAATTTACAGATAAATATGTAATAATAGCACTGAAGAAGGGCGTTAAGCCCGAAATGCATATCCGTTCACGCCAATAAAACAACCTTTTTCCTCTGAAAGTGTTCCTGTGTGATCTGTTCTGAACGGCAACATTGTGCTAAAAATATACGTAGAATAGAGAACAACAAGCAACCAAGATTTGAAAAATATTAAATTGATTTTTTGTGTTTTTTAAAGAATCGATAAACGTCTCCTCAATTATAGTAATTCACTCTCACTATTTACTGATACTTTTCTCTCCAATACGTTATAATAAGTAATTAAAATTTTTACTTTTAACAGTTATTGCAGTCACAAAGATTGTCATTACTTTATTATTGTATTAATACTAAAAGGTTTCACGGCGGGCTGCCTGCAACTGCTAAAAACAGGCTGGCTAAGTTTTTTCAAAATTTCGTGATCATTCATCTATTTCCGGTGTTGCCTGCTCTATCTTGTACATAACGGTCTCGCTTTAAATCTTAACGGTTTTTTAACGTTTTTATACTCATTGCCTCATTTATCTTTTGTTCGATTTTTCCTTCTTTCTTTTTATGTATAGTTAAGCTAGTTTTGCACCTAAGAGATTTTTGTAATTTATTTGTTAAGTTGTCATTTGTGTTGTCGTGTTTTCACTGCAAGACACCAGTCTTGATCAGAATCAAGGTAGCTTGCGTTGCTTAGTACTTTTGTGGGTGATCGATGACGATGTGCACTTCATCGAGCTTTCTTGACTGCCAGCGTGAGAATACGCCTTTGCGTACACAGCAATTTTTAATGTTAATGTAGGCCTAAATACATATAAAATGTACTTAAAACTGAAAAAAACGAAAGTAATGCGTTAATTTTCAAGAAAAAGCTTCAAACTTTATTTTCCATTGTTTTTCGCCTTTCTGTGAAATTTGACACTGATGAGTCATTGTGTATACAGTCGACCCCCCCTATAACGTACGTTCCTATAACGACAATTCCTATAACGTAGCGAAAAAATTGTAGCAACTTTCGTATAAAGTACCTCCTATAACGTCGTTTCGCGACAAGATTGATAGAGTCTGGACCAATAGTGGATGAGCAGCCGAACTACTTTCCTCCGACCCTGCGCCACGCTACNAGTATCGCCCATTGTCAGTCCATTCCTGGTCACGCACGTGCTTCTTGCCCGAACAGCCAGAAAACGAAAATAACGTGATTCGAAATAAGAAAATGCAGTTCCGTCACTCTACATTCTACTGCTGGTTGTTCCTGTTGATAATTTTCATCGTGCATTTAAATATACTGCATAAGATGACGAAAAATTTGTCGAAATTGCTTGACTAACAACTACTACTCAAATTAGTTGTTAAAATGTGGTATTAAATGACTGATGATACAGTACTTGTTAGATGCACGCACTTCGTTCGTGCACACGCAGTAGTTTCGTGGGGCCAGCAATTGTTAATCCGCTGATTTTTTTAAACGAAAAGATAATTTCAATATTACAACAGATCTTCAATATAGGTACTATAATTCTATATCTTACATAATATAGGTGTTTGCTATTTTATTGTATACAATTCGTTACAAAAAATCGAGCCACTGATACCTGTATCTATAATGCAGTTTAATCTTTCGCTTTTTGTATATAGCAGAGGGTAGAAAAGTACTACTATATCGATCGACTAGGAAATGACACGCCGAAATGTTTACATTTTTGGACTCGGGGTGCTCTAACTCCTTAATAACCATCTGTTATTAATTATGATGTAATTAAGCATAAAAAATACATAAAGAATACTTAAAACAGAAAAAAACGAAAGAAATGCGTTAATTTTGAAGAAAAAGCTCCAAATTTTATTATCCTTTGTCTCGCCTTTCTGTGAAACTTAAAACCGATGAGTCAATGTTTACACAGCTGGATGACCTTGAGAACAGCTGGATTCCTATTTCCCGGGGCATTCTCATATACGTCTCGGGAGGACAAGGGTTTAAAGTAGGGTGAATATGACTGACACGTATATTTTTAAATATTTTTAGAAAATTAAAATTTTATTGCTGTTTCCGGCCCCCCCGACTTAACTAAACGTATATATAATAAAATCTATTAATTAAAAAAATTAAAAAACTATTGGAGGTCGTTTTTGACATCAGAAACTAGCTTTTAATAACTTTACCGAAGTAAAATCCGTGCACTAGTAAATTAGAACAATGAATGAAATTTGATAAAAAAATCCCGTAAGAAACAATTAAGCCGTTATGAAAGGTAGATTAAAATCGCGATAAAATTTTTTCGCGCGAGAAAAAATTTTTGAAAAAATTTAGACACTTAAAAAACATCCAAAAAAAATTTTTTTTCAAAAAGAGCTAAAAACCTGATTTTTTCTAACGCTATGGAAACTGTTCGAGACACCTTCGAGAGTGGTGCAGAAAGGCTTAAATTAAGGGCTACCTTGCTAGAAATAGCAATAGGAAGTTGGGCTCAGGAGTTCATTCGCAGTTTATAACTGCCCAGTTAGTGATTGATTGATCTAGTGATTGATTGATCAGTGTCAACTTGTTCAGTTCCTGATTTTATTGACACTCGGTTGGATTCACTTATCACCAAGAATGATCTCGTTGTTGCGTTTGCTGCACATGCAGAGAGAACTGAGGCAGATTTCCATGAGGTCACAGAAGCTGTTCGTGGATTGCAGCAGGTTGTTCCAGTGTCAGGGTCGGCGGTTAATGACCTCACTGATGCATTTGCTGCATATGCAAAGAGAATGGACGTGGTTATGTCTGAGGTGCTGGAGACCGTTCGTGGAGTGCAGCAAGTTGTGCCAACTTCAGGGCTGATGGTGTCCAGGACACCCGGGCTTTATAGTGACGCTGTTAAGCATCCTGCTTCACCTTTGGATTCGGTTTATGTGCCCTCCAAGTCTTGTCACACTGCACTGGTGTGCAGTAACCCTGAGACTAACGACTCTGAGCTTACGAGAAAAGTTCTAACTTGTGGAATCCATTTACATAGCTTAAAATTAGGTGTTCAGAGAATATGCCATATTCAAAAAAGGAGGGATTGCTGTTGATTTGAAGTGTAGAGCAGATATCAGAATTTTATGTAATACTGTTTCTGAGGTATCCGGTGTATGTTTGGTTATCCCGAAAAAAAGACACCCACTGATCAAGATTATCTTGGTGCCTAAATGTATTGAGAGGGACCAGCTCTTAGATGCCATTTACGAGCAGAACAGCCGAGTTGCCGTTTTATATTCCAAAAAAGCATTTCTGGAGAAGATTAGGGTGCGTTTCCCAATTGGACAGCATAGTACCACTCTCGTTTTTTGGGTTGAAGAGGTCTCACCAGAACTAAGGTGTTTCCTCCTTAAAGTGGAGAAGATAAACTTGCAATGGACTATGTGTAGTGTCTTAGACTTCCTCCCATCGGATCGATGTTTCAAATGCATGAAATTTTGGCATTTTGCCAAAAACTGTCATGCAGAAAATCGTACAAGCAGTCAGTTTGGAGGCAATCATGTCTTCAAAGATTGCGATAATAAACCAGAAACTCCAAAATGTATGAACTGCATTAAACATAATAATATGGTAATAGATCATAATGCGCTCGATAAAGTTTGTCGTGCCTTTATTCGATCAAGAACACAGCTCCTTGCCAGAATAGACTATGGCATCTAATAGAAATAATAACATTTGCCATAAGAACTCTGAACTACGTATTGTACAGGTTAATCTGGAACGAGCGATCTCTGCCAGCTCTCAGCTCAGACAGGAGATTAACAACTATGACATCGTTTTAGTGCAGGAGCCCTATTGTCGTAAGAATAGGGTATCTTGTTTTAGCAACAAAGACATTAACATTCAGAGCCAACATGAACGACCGTGGGTCGCAGTCATTGTTACTAACTAACCCTACCTTGGCCACTATCTCTTACCCAAAGTTTTTTCCTGTACCTGCATTTATATCGAGATCTACCTTCCGGATTTACACATTATCATCTTTAACGTCTATTGCTCGAGTAGATCAGATATCTATGAAACCATCCATAACTTGGAGTTGGCTGTGACTCATTTCACTAACCGTAGCTTTTTAATTTCGGATGATTTTAATGCGCACTCGCCTACTTGGGGGGCGAGTATAGAGACGGCAGAGGTGAGGCCATGGAGAACTTTATTGCTGCACATGGCCTTCTGTTGGTTAATGATCCAGACTCTCCACCAACCTTTTTGTCATCTAATGGTCATTCCTGGATTGATCTGACCATCTGTTCCGAAGGCCTCTGTTCTGTTATTCAGGATTGGCAGGTAGGCATTTTTGACTGCCTTTCTGACCACAAGTGTATAACGTATAGATTATGCTGCAATAATTTGCTGGATGCAGACGCTTCGAACAACAACAATGCTTTTTTGTCGTTTCTGAAAACTATATATTTCATACATGCAGCACAAGGTAATCTTCATTGTAAACTTATCCAATTTTCAGTTGACCAATAACAGTAGGAACAACAATGTGTGAGAATCTGGATGTCATATAAGGATTTTGAAGCATAAAAAGTCGAATAGACTTTTCCCCTTTCCGTTATTTCCGATTATTTCTCCCATTTTCACCCCGTTGCCCGAGGAATAGTCCCCGGACAAAGTTAGAAACAACGCAATTAACTGACCTTGAAGGACGAAGTCGTCTAGGTCAACCGCGGAAGCTCCCCGGAGAACCGCAGGGTGCGGATATAGTATAGAAGATTTCCTAAAAAGGTCATCTGTACGATGAGAAACATTACCTAAAATGGTAAGTCATCTCCCTAGGTGATGACGAATTTAACATTAATTGGTCAAGCGATGTCTGCATTGTCGTCACCCACGACGGGGGAGACTGTCATAAATCTGGAGAACTGTCAAAAGAGTAGCAGATTTTCCCACGCTAAAGAGTATATAAAGGGGTCGGATTTTCTACTCGGCGCTGAGCCAGGGTGCTTAAGCCGAAGAAACCCCTCTGCAAACCTCAAGAGCGATCGTCGGGGAAGAAACATCGACGCAAGATCTGCCAGCACTCTCAGGATCTACGAAGCTCATAATCGCCGCTCCATGCAAAGGTAAAAACTTTGAATATTTTTCTATTCTCTCCATATACGACGGAATTACTCCTCGAAGAGGTTAACAGAAGAAACCTCCGAGCGAACTTCACCAGGAAGAACTTTCTACAGATTAGGAGCGACGGAGCATACACCGTAGAAGGACATCGCTCCACATAACCTTCAAAGGAACCTCAGAAAACAAGGCGACGGACACAGAGTGTTTTATTAACGCCCTATAATTGGAGAACGTTGCCTACGAGGTAAACCCTTGCGATTATAATTTATCTCTCTCTAACGTGAGCTCTCTCTCGGATTTTAGCGTTAGGTTAGAATAGTTTTTTTTGAATACCTATTTATATCTTGGTTCACATATGTTGTATTTAACATCTTTGTGTAAATTTTCTTAGTTATTTATTAAATGTGTTCGTTAATTTTAAACCCGTGTAATCCTTTGGACACTTGGTCACGACTTCCAACTCCTCCCCACTCATATTTTTAGCCCTCCTATTGCCATCCGACAACCGAGAGCGGATCTTCCCGACTCGTGCAGATTAAGTGGTCATTAGGGTTCGACCCGGTGACCCCCTGCTACTCACAAATGCTTTCAATACCAAGGCAGGTGATTGGTGCAAATTTTACGACACTATTCAGCAAATCAGCATGCCTTCCTCTAGGATTGTATCACTTACTGAGGCTAAGGCCTATATTCAGTCAGCTATTGTTTAAATTTCTTCCGCATGCGTGGAATTCATTCTCAGGAGGAAAAACATAAAATGGGTAACACCATGGGAAATTCGAATTTATCTCTTATGCGCCAGAACAACAATAGACTACGAAGGGTATTTCAGAGATGCCATGATGAAAGGAGAGAGGAACTGCGCATGCAGTACCTCTCTTACCAAAGAGGGTATAAGAAGACCATTAAGAAGGCGAAACTGTATTTTTAAAAGTCCTTTTGCACAAGTGCGGGGAAGAGACCTATTGGGGTTTATATATAAGCTCTGTGTAAACAATCTCAAAACTCGTAGTTTTTTTAGTAGCAGTATTGACAATCTAGCCAGTCTTGAGGTCACAGTTTCTGGTCTTTTTGATTATTTCTGCCCTTCTGACTGAGGGGAGTAGCCGGAGGTTTGGATGGGTTTGAATGCGTGCACTTCAGCTCCTGTTTTGGATCGTAGCATCGGCGCAGTCGTTGATTTATCCAACAATTGTGATACATTGTTGGACTCCGTAATTCGCAAGCTTTCGTTTTGTATATCGTTCGTCAATTTTTGTCCAGCCGTTCCGGAGTTACAGCTCCCGGAAATTTCTGGACTTGGATCAACTTTTTCCGGCCCGCTTTTGCCGGTAAGNGTCCAAACTGTCAATCATGTATGTATTTGTCTTATTCTTAATAGATGCGGTGCAGGCGCCCATGTGTCTCCCACTTACCCTACTCTATCCTATCTTACTTTCTTTCACCTTCGCCTTAACTCGTCAAACTTTTCCTTCCTTCCTTTTCCGGTTCTGGGGCTTTGAGTGCGCCCCATCACCACCCCCTCACAATGTCAATGTCAATGTGAGATAATTACTGAGTATTCAGCATGCACAAATAAAAAAGGTGTTAATTAATAATAATAATTGATACTATTTCAGGAATTCAAGTGCTATGAATGAATCTCAAAAAAATTTAATTACTCAAGTATGCGAAATGATATACGGTAAGCTATATTCTAAAAATTTATGTTTTAATCTATTTAAATTCATTTTATTCAAATTATAATTGTAATAAATGAAACATTTACTTCTGAATTAACTGATAATATATAAAAATTTTAAATTTAAGTTTGTTAATATTAATATTAATTTTCAAAGCTATTTTTTATATTAAATTTCTGTTTTGCTTCAATTTTATGAGAATATTACTTTCAAAATTAATTCATTAGATATTAAAAAGACAACTTTTGAAGACGAAGAAAGAAATAAGTTATTAGTATTTAATCTACAGAACTATATTCAACGTTTTTTACCAGGTAATTAATTGAATTACTAATACCAATGTTTATAGATTTTTCTTTTTACTTTTCCCGCTCTGTTTTATATAACAGAGAAAAATTATGGCGATCGGTCAAAAAGTGACCTCCAAAGATTTTAACATTTTTGGACTCAGGACACCTTGAAACATGAAGAAATGCGAGAAATTTCGGGTGTTTTTTCTGTATGTATGAATGTTAGTGAGTGTGAGGCACGATTTTGTTCACCCTGTTTCAAGCTTAATAACTCCCTTGCTTTTTGTTAAAAATTTGTGAAATTTTGTAGGGAAATTGTATAATAGGGAATTTATGCTATTAAATTTTGGTGGTTAAAGGTCGAAGGGTGGGGAGATAAGGAGATCGTGTGTATCTCCAATAGGGCGAGACTTAATGACGATTTTACTGGATTTTACCATTTACAATTTTTTTTATAAAACCCATCCCCATCCATACTCTCAAAATTAAGCATTTTGCCATTTTGTAATAATTAAAAATATAAAACAAGTTTCAATAATGAAACATAATAGATGCACTATACACGCAGTTTTAATTGTTGCCGGGAAAGTTAAACAATTTGCCATGGTATAGACATGGCTATTTCCTTATAAAAAATATTATATGTAAAATCTCGTTAAATGAGTTTTTATTATCAAATAAATGTTGGAAGAGTAGTCTTTTTTTATTGTTGCTTGTTTATAATTGTTTACAGAAAGACGTATGAAAATAATTTCCATACTTTGTTATACAGAGTGTGTGGAAAGTAACTAGTCATTAAGAAATCAATATAATTTTTGTAATAATAATGCAATCGCGTAATAATATTTATATGTTCTTGTATACCAATCGATGCAATTTTACAAGTCTTAATTGTTGTTACGGGAAACTATTCAGAAAGGCTACATGCACATTGAAAACAAAGATGGCCGGTCGCTTCTCTGTTCAGGGGCGAGCGCAGATTTTTGCACGCTATGTACTGTGGATATAAGTGATTGCTGTGCAGAAATGATAATGTACAGTGAAGAGACATCATGCCAAAATCTATCCGGAAACAATCAAGAATTGTCATTTGAAGTTAAAAAAACCACAGGTTCGGTTGCAGATGCTCAGAGATGTGTCTGTCCATCCACATCATAATCTGAGGAAATTGTGTTGTTAATGAATGAAACCAATGCCTATACTGAATTTTCCGGTATGTATCCGTATTCCCATTTAATGGGATATATGTCAAATAATTTTCGTAACCTTATCTGCATAAATGTAGAAACTATGGCGATTTCTCAATGTCTAGTTAATTTCCTTCTACCTTGTATATTGAAATATCAGGTATATCTGGATGATATGTATATTTTATGATTATATACATGTTATCAGGTATATATCTTATGACGGGTCTCCATACCTACGTTTGAGACTTCAGTAACGTAGTAGGCCTATAGGTAAACAAAAATACGAATAGTGACATAGTTGATCATGTGATCGTTTGAAAAATGTGATAACATGGGACATTTAAAACCACTGAATACTGTTTGTCTGTGGTGGGAGTTTGATCGACCGGCTGATCACGTGGAGTTTTCCGGACTTTTTTCACGTTATTAACACCTAAATTGAACAATAAAAGATCTCCCTCTCAGCAAATCGGCCATTTGTCGCTTTTATAAGAATAAAACCAAACCAATGCAAACTTTTATATTATCTACAGCAGTGTTTTTCAACCTTCTTGAATACACGACCCCTTTACAAGTTAAAAAATTTTGGCGACCCCCAGGACCATATTAAAACTATATCAGTAATTTTAAAAACTACGTATTTAATTTTCTTTCTGTTGAGACCTAAATATCGAATCGAAAAACCAATTGTACTGTAAAATAAACAGGCCCAGCCTTCTCAACGAAATTGTAGGTTTTTTTATTGTAGTGTAGTACCTACAAACACTTGTTTTTTTTACCCGCGACCCCCCGTGTACGGCTTTGCGACCCCTCTGGGGGTCGCGACACACAGGTTGAAANAGAATAAGGGAGCAAATAATAAAGCAAACCAATTATGGGGACTAATCCTTACCAAAGCAATCTCAAGCTGATGCAAATAAACCTTCAAAGGTCAAAGGCAGCCACCACCGAAGCCATGCAAATGGCAAACACCTATCACACGGACATTTTGGTCGTCCAAGAGCCTTACTGTTACAACAGAAGGATTGCTCTCTTCGGCAGTCTCAACACTTTTAACCACTTCGACCCATCAGAGAACCCGCGGGCCGGCATCATCATTGTGAACAAGAACATCAACGCCCACCAGTTGATCCAGCATACCTGCAGGAACTACACTACCATTATAATAAAGATTCACACTATCTCTCTGGCCATCATCTCCTTTTACTGTTCGCCATCATAAGATATAACTCAACTGCTTGAGGACCTCCAAGAAACGATCCAACACCTAAAAGGAATCCCGATACTGATTGCCAGAGACTTCAATGCGAAATCTCGGATCTGGCACAGTCCAGTGGAAGATCCGAGGGGATACAAGGTAGTGGAGCTTATGAACAGTTTCGATCTCCAATCCATGAATACCAGCAGGCTGGCGACCTACTCTTCCTCCACGGGGGAAAGTTGGGTCGACATCTGTCTGGCTAACCGCCCTCTAATTGCACAAGGGATCCAATGCAGTACCCTCGGAACGCATTCGGCCAGCGACCACCGCTATATCGAGACGGTGATCACAGCTATTGGGGTGATCAAGCACTACTGCATCCGGCAAAAAACTCATTGGGATCATTTTCAAGACTATATACGGAGGAACTGGATATCAGATCCACTAGTGAATATGGATACAATTGAACTGGAAGGGACCATAGACAAGCTCCAGAAGCTGATACTACAGGCCTACAATAACACCACCAAAACCTATACATCTAGGCAATCCGCCCCATGGTGGAATAGGGACCTGGCAAAGCAACGACGCAATCTTAGAAAATCAAGGAAGCGCTTTCGGCGGGAGCGCAATCAGGACAGGCGGGAGGAACTCCGCCAGGACTACCTCACGCTCTTCCGGGACTACAAATCCTCGATCTGCAAGGCACGCACGGATTCCTGGAAGTCATTTTGCTCGGACTTGGGCAGAAACAAACCTTGGTCGACGCCATACTACGTTGCTAGGGGTAAAATTAAAAACTCCAAGATTCCAAATAATTTCAACACCGACATTAACAACCCCACAACATCAATTGAAGACACATACAACCAGATTTTAAACGAACTCTTTCCGGATGACGACCCGTTCACGGACAATGCAACCCAGAAGAACATAAGAAGGGACAGCACAATTGCTCCAAACACCGAAGACGACAGTCAGTTCACTAACCAAGAAATAGCTACCGAGTTTCACAAACTCAAACCCCGTAAGGCGCCAGGGATGGACTTTATTACCCCCAAAATGGCAAAGATGGCCTTCGAAGCCATCCCAACCACGTTTAGCATGATCTTCAATAAGTGTCTCCAAATGGCCTACTTTCCAAATATATGGAAAACGGCCTCTATCAAGTTAATCCCAAAGAACAGCAATCCTTCAGGCTCAACGGACTATAGGCCGATTTCCCTCCTCCCTGTCATTGGTAAAATCCTGGATGGGCTCATGGCTAACAGGCTTACTTACCACTGCGAAAACTCCAACTATCTAAGCGAGAAGCAATATGGCTTCAGGAGAGGAAGAAGTACGATCACAGCACTGGACGACATAGTTAACACCATCACTGAGGCCAAAAAAAGAGGCGAGCACACCATGGTGGTTTCGATTGACTTCAAAGGGGCTTTCGACCACGCATGGTGGCCTGCTATCCTCTCGAGCATTAAGGAATTTGGATGCCCGAGGAATATCTATAACCTTGTAAAGAATTACCTACATAACAGAAAGATAATAGTCATAAACAATAAACAAACCCATCTTTACAGGAGTATCAACAGAGGATGCCCCCAGGGCTCAAGAACAGGTCCGTTCCTCTGGAACGTTATGTATAACAGCCTACTGACCTCAAGTTCAGCCTTTCCAGGGGACAGCGACTGCAGTATCCAAGGATATGCAGACGACACGGTCCTAGCTATTTCACACAAGAATCAAGAGGTCCTTCAAGCTAGGGCCAACAACATCCTACAGGCAATTTCCAAATGGAGCCACAACATGAAACTGGAAATTAACTACGGCAAATGCAGCTGTGTCGTCTTCCCTAAGAATACCCCATTACGAAAAGGCCCTATTGTAAAAATGGACGGTCAACGTATTAAAAACAGCGACAGGTTTAAGTATCTGGGGGTAATCCTCGACAACAGACTTACATGGAAGCACCACGTGCACTACACTTATGAGAAAGCCATCAAGGTAATGCACTCTCTTGCCTCCATCGCCCGGAACCACTGGGGATACAGCAATTCCGTCTGCCGCCTCCTGTACATTTCTGTCATAGAACCAATCCTGCTTTATGGGGCAGAGGTATGGGGCCCTTCCATCACAAAGGTGCATATCAAAAGAAAACTTTCTTCGGCGCAGAGGCTCGCCCTGATTTTGTGCACGAAAGCCTACAAGACCGCTCCTACGGATGCGCTCTTGGCAATAGCCAACCTCATCCCCATTGACCTCGTCATAAAAGAAAAAGTCTGGGCTTATCAGCAACTAAAACTTGCCAAGGGGACTACCACAAACCTAAAATTTAACACTGTTATGAAGAACCTTGAAGACAGCACCA
>NW_019384430.1:616733-673699 GCF_000671375.1 Centruroides sculpturatus | reverse complement strand
GCGACCCCCGTGTACGGCTTTGCGACCCCTCTGGGGGTCGCGACCCACAGGTTGAAAAACACTGATCAACAGTAATTTTCTATTTACATACGTTTTAAAAATTTGTTTATATCAATATTGAAAGCAATATAAATAATAATTTATTTTCTTTTCACAAATATAAAATATTCTACAATTTTTATAATATTTTATTTCAGGTGCCTGTTTACAGCTATTTGGGTCTTCAAGCAATGGTTTCGGATTCAGAGACAGCGATCTCGATATATGTTTCACTTTGAAAAACAGAACTGATGAGGTAATCATACTTTTTCTCTTTGTTCATAATCCTTTATATATAGAAAATTTTGACATAAAACAGATAAGACGGATTTGAAACACGTGCATTGCATTCGTGATTCGGCTAACAGACATTTGGACCACTTCGTATATGCCATCAGTCAGAATGATAGACTTAGTAGAGCGCTACAACAATGAAATTTCTCATACAAGACGCTATAAAAGTAATTAGAATTACTTACAATCATACAAATTCATTTTTTTTTCTAGTTGGAATAATACAGAAAATAATTATGATAAAATATTTTCTGCAGTGTGGATAAGTTAATATCATCCAACTGTCAGTTCTTGGATTTGTCTCTAAGGGCCTGGCATCTTAGGGATTTGGGATTTCTACAAGTATCTGAACAGAATATGCTGTTTCAGGCAGAACCATAGTAGTGTTTATGGCACTCTTGGCTCTTGCCCCGTTACCAATGGATTGGTACGGCTCTGGTTTCAAGTATTGTCTTTAGTAACATTTGGATGTTGATTCGATTCTAATAGGAAGGCACCATCTCATCTCTTACGGATCTATCTTATAACATATCCATTACGGTTTCGACCATGCCTTCAATGGAGGCCACAGGGTGGTTAGAGGGGACCAGACTCCCCAAAGAATTCTTGTAGACTTTCGACCTTATGGATTCCATCTAGACATCCCTAAAGTAGTAGACTTCCTCCTTAACCGCCTAAGCCATCATCATTATCATTTTATACAGGGCATAATTAAAACATTATAATAAATTATTGAACAATTAATGTTTATAAACTAACTTTAATTCTTTAATTATTTATTCAACAGATTGATTATCGAGACATTATTATCGCACATTTAACATACGAATTAAGGAGATGTCCAATGGTTCGATATGTTGTACCTGTTCCAACAGCAAAAGTGCCTATAATCAAATTTTCATTCAAATATGTGAATAAAGAAGCGGATTTTAGCCTTTTCAATGATTTGGTGGGTAATTTATATTTTCTCAACAATAGTTATTGTATTATTCAATATTATTTATATTATTTCTACAGGCAGTATACAATACAAAACTTCTTTCTACTTATTGCAAAATTGATTCACGCGTTCAGAAACTTGGTTACGTTGTCAAATATTTTGCTAAGGTAATTAATTCATTTTCACTTTTTCTGTAGATATATTTAACTAAATTAATAAAACTTGCATATACCTTAATATTTTTAACTGTTTGTTGAAGGTTTGTTACATATGTGATGCGTCAAGAGGAGGTTTATCATCTTACGCGTATATTTTAATGTTAATATATTACTTACAACAAAGAGATCCACCAGTGATTCCAGTTTTGCAAGAAGTAAGCTAAATTTTTTCTATTATTGGTAGATTTTATACTTTTTCGAGTGAATAAATATGTAATAATGAATAAGTAAATAACCAACCAAAAGCAACCACATATGCTTATTGGCCGGTTACTTATTAATTTAATCCACCCAAAAGTGCGTTATTCTATGGGTAAAAAAAGAAATTGCTTAGAGACCCCACCAACAGGGAGCCACAAATCTTTTATAAGACAATATTTTTCCCCAAATATTTTTTCAAAGAAAAACGTCTGAAGCCAACACTGTATTAATTTAACTTAACTGTCCTCGGCCCATACTGCTTTGTTCATGTCAAGGTCACGTTACCCTAGAGGTAAACGTTCTTATTTCGGTCTTTTTCTTGAATTTTTTTGATAATTTTTGAGGTATTACAAATGTATTTAGTTCATTACATATTTCCATTATACTTTTCATGATTTCTGATGATAATTTTTTTAAACGTAAATGCAATGTATAAAAGTCATTTTTGTTCATTTTTATATTATTTTGTTACTTTTTTTACTAATTTAAGCTGTAATATGTTTGTTATTGAGTGCTTTCTGTTATTTTTAACATTTTTTTTAACTTTGTTAATTACTTTACAAGATATAATAGAGACAAATATTGTAAACAGAAGCACGTGTTTTTGCGGTCACGTGACAGGTCACATGACCTCAGAAATTCCTGGTGATGCCATTCTATTTCCTGTGACCTGCCTATGACGTAATATCTAAAAAATCTAAATAATTTAAAATATTAAATGTTTTCCATTTTAAAAAAAAACCTTATTTCACTAAATGAATTCATTTATTGTTCAGATATTTCTGATAAATTAAATTTAAATATATTAAAAGAATAGATGAATTTTATTATTATGAAAATAATAATAAAAAGTTATTAGAATAAAAAATACAGATAATACATTCTAATTATTATTTTGTAATATATTAATAAGTTAAATATTTTTATAACATAAAATATATTTGAGTATGTAAAAGATAGTTTCTGTTGTGGTCTTCAGATGGCATTAATGTAAATGTAATGCTGTTTAATTGAAAAATTCAAGTACTGTAATTCAACTCAATTGAAAATTTGTGAAAAAACACAATTCTAAATGTTAATATTTTTATGAACCAAATTAGAAGTAACATTTCTTCTAATTTTCTTTTCTTTTTTTTTAATAAATAGTAATTTTATAAATTGCATATTTTTTTGTGTAATGAAAAGAGAGTCTGTAATATATATATATATATATAAATATTTTAGTTTTTTAATGCAGTCACATAACATTTATACTACAATATATTAACAGGTAAATAAATAATTTGGAAGGGTCTTTAGTTTAAAATTTCGTTACAATACAGTATAGCATACATGTAGCCTGTGATATATGCGGAAGAAGCGTTATGAAAAGAATGAAAAAGATCGATTTAAAGATTTAAGATGAAGATTAAAGATTTAAAATCAAGGTTAAAAGAAAAATTATTTTAAAATTGATTTATTTTATTTCTTTTGAGTTTTCGGTTATCTTATTGCTTGATAAAAGTGGTAGAAACATATTGTTTACATATTTGTACAATAGTTGGTGTCCATTATATTCAGTAGATGTGGAACGCTTTTCTCTGCTTATAAAATAATTCTCAGTGACAAACGTTGCAACTTTTGTATTAGAAATTTGGAAAAAGTGCTTTTAATATATTGTGAACTAAAACAAACTAAATAAATGATTTTTTTCTTATTAAATTCAATTTAAATTCTCCTGGGCGCTCTGAATCCACCCATATATTTTCAGTTATATGATCATTCCCAAGCCAGTCCAGTTAGAATAGTACAAGGATGGAATACGTGGTTCTACGAAGACATTGACAATTTAGTATGTTGCCGACTTTAAAATAAACTTTAAATATTTAAAATTAAAAAATATATATATGACTTGCTTTTTATAAATTTCAGCCAAATGTTTGGCCGGATTATAAGAAAAATACCGAAAGTTTAGCCGAATTGTGGTTAGGATTTTTAAAATTTTATACGGAAATATTTTCAAAGAAATTATTTGTTATTTGTATTCGTCGACATGCACCTTTGACACGTTTAGAAAAAAATTGGTATTGGAAAGTAGAAAACAGCATAGCAATCGAAGGTAAAATTTCGAATAAATTAAAAGAATTAATTATAGCATTTAACATAAAATGTTTAATTTTGTAATTTTCAGATCCCTTCGACTTGAGCCATAACTTAGGAGGAGCAACTCGAAAAAGTATGGCCGCTTTCAGATTACGCTGACGTTTTGTGTTAACACCCAACAATGCGTTATGACGTGTTAAAGAAAAACTCATATTACGCTGAAGTATCGTATGCTGACGACAGAAAGAATCAGTCGCTTGTTATACGTGTTAATATGCCATCAAACCTTTCGGTTTTCATAAGCCACCACAAGCATTTTCAGTATCGCTTTTGATTTTTGTGTTTGCTATAGGTGATGAAATTCACAAATACAGTATTGATCTATTAGCATTTATTAAATGCAACCTAGCTCTTTTATGTTCTATTAATACTGCAATCAAAATCTCCTCAACCATCATCCTCTTTATCAAATTCATTCAACAGCTGAGGATTATCCGTTTCCTCAAACAAACCGTTTTTCATGAAAATATCTTCAACCATGCACTCTAAAACGATACTGACTTGGCGTCTTATGACAACACTCTGAAGCAACATACAATGTGAGCAGTTTGTATTTTTAAATCTTTTGTTTGGTGATGTGATATGATAACGCGTCATTACATGATTTAACACGAAATGTTAGCGTAATCCGAATGTTGCTTAAAATTTCAGTCTTCTTTTATATTTGTAAATGTTAATTTCGTTGTACTAATTAAAGCTTTTTTTTCCTTTCAGTGAATGATTTTATATTTTCAACATTTCGTACATCTTACGAACATTTCCGAGCCGAAACCAATGTAAACGAACCGAACGCCATTTTGGTAAGCTTTCAGATATTTAACATTTCAGCAATTTCTATCGGTTGTGAGACAGCTCGATTTCTTTTTTGTAATGTGGGATTCGAGTTCGAATCTGCTTTTCATACTTTTTCATGAGCAGATCGTAGCGAAGCATCATTTCCCATTTTTCACTGTTATCAAGTGAAGACTGGTCATTTGCCCTTTTATTATAGGGCTATTATGAGTTTATTTTTTAACTAAAATTAAAAAACAGACTGATAAAAGTTTATCAATTATAACATGCAAATACCTACATTTTCATTATTTTCTTTTAATAATGTTAATAAGCGCAACTATTATATGTTATTATTATTATTTACATTTTTCGGAAACATTACAGTATTAAGAAATTAGCCAAAAAACATCTGTGTACAATTTTAAATACTTTTTGTAATTTTTGTATATAAAAATATTAACAACAACAGTGAAAAAACTAAATTTTTAATTAATTAAACTTGTTTATAAATTTACTATCCAATACCTCATATTCTATTTTTTTTTCATTTTTGACTGAACTGTGGGCTCTAAAAGGGCCTTTTTTTGCAGGCCTGTCGTGGATTCGGAGAGACCCATATTGGGGCGACCGAATGGTGATGGACCTATGAGATCTTTTTCCAGATTCGATCTCAGATCCTCAGAGCAGTAGGTTAACACCTTCGCAGCTTCGACCTCAATGCTATTTTATAATGACATCACATATTTACACCCCTCCCAAATGTTATGATAAGCAGAAAAAAATAGTTTTATATTCTAACTATTTTTCCTATTCGCATTTTTGTTCTAGTTTCTTCGTATATGTACAGTACTATTTGATTACTTTTATTAATTGCTATTTTCAAATTTCTTTTACAGGAACATTATTTTAATAAAAAGCTTTTGACGAATGATAAAAGTGCTCCAATTAAAAAAATTTGCAAGAAATGTCTAAGACTTGATCACGTGACAAAAGAATGTCCTCGAAGAAACAGAGAGAATTTCTATATGTAAATAATCTTTATTGATTATTTATGGAATTTTACTAGAACGTGAATAAAACTATCAAGAGGCAATTTTACTCTGTTTTTTTAAATGATGTGATTCTATTTTTATTCCATGAATTAGAACATTTACTTACATATTCACTCCTTAATCTGCAATATTTGATATGGAAACGAATATAAAACACATTTTAAATACGCTTGTGAATATTTTTGAACCAACTGAAGTCGAATTTAATTATAATTTCAAAACATAATAATGTTATAACTAAAAATTAATTTATATCCAATTATTCACAGCAATATTCTTCGTTTCTTGAACTGTTGCAAGGGAGAGTTGAAAGCTGATTTATTCATAACTGATATTGATAACTGATATTAAATGATGTATATTAGTTAAATATTTATTATATTAAATGTAATTTATATAAACCCACAATACATTAATACTATTTTAATCATTAAGAACGAATATAGCGTATTTATATAATTAACCATTAATGAAAATCATCACTCTTAAAGCAAAAGCATAAGAAGATTTTATTCTAAGAACTCAACATAAAACACGACCTATTACCTCGTATTAGAAATAGCCAGGCATCTAATTGATCATATAAATTATCAAAAACATTAAATTAGTTTATAAATTTCATATTGAAAAATTCAAATAATTTGTAGAATTGGACTAGCAGAAATCAGAACTTTTTTAGTGATTTGAGATATCTTTCATTTTAACGAGAACCAAAAATGTGGGATTCAGAAAATGGATGTAATGTGGGATTCAGAAAAGGGATGTAAAATAAAAATATTATTATTCCTTATAGAAATGAGATTTTATTAAGTGAATGACATGTTGTAAATAGAAGGAAAGTGAAAAAAATTTAATATTGATGCAAGTAAATATTAAAAAGTTTTAACGTGCTGTGGTAATTTAAGTATTCACATTTTATACTATATCGTTGTCATCATACAGGATGATTCAAAAAGACTTAGACAATAAAAGTAGGTCAGGAATACAAAAGTAAACCATTTTCACCATTTTTTGGGGGCAGTTATGAAGGACTTATAAATCTCTTTTCACATTGAGAGCACTAAGGGTACGACTATGCAGACGCGAGCGAGCGAATTTTCCGAGAGAGCGAGAATATGTGGCAAGAAGAGGCGAGACGTGATAAATATCAAAACCTGTCAGATATGTGCGAGAACCAGAAATTCGCTCTCGCCAGCGTTATTTCTCCCTTCTCGTTTGTGCATGGCTTTCCTTTGCGAAAACTAAATCGCTCGCAACCTCTCGCTCGCTCTAATTTCGCGTCTGCATAGTCGCACCCTTAGAGGTTCATGATATAAGTTAATGCTGTGTATTAATATTTTTTTTGTAAGTGAAACTCACCATGTCTAGTAGTTGGACATGATGGCTANATTATTATTCCTTATAGAAATGAGATTTTATTAAGTGAATGACATGTTGTAAATATTTGTTGTTGAAAAAATTTAATATTGATGCAAGTAATATTAATTAAAAATTTTTAACGTGCTGCGGTAATTTAAGTATACTATATCGTTGTGATCATACAGAATGATCAAAAAGACTTTGACAATATAAGTAGGTCAGGAATACAAAAGTAAACCATTTTCACCATTTTTTGGAGGCAGTTATTAGTGACTCATGAATCTCTTTTCACATTGAGCGCACTAAGAGGTTCATGATATAAGTTAATGCTGTGTATTAATATTTTTTTGTAAGTGAAACTCACCATGTCTAGTAGTTGGACATGATGGCTAGGCTATGTGTATACTAGTAATGTGATCTTATGCATTGTGACTTAATTAATGTATTTAGTACTTGGGATTGTTTACTATGTGCTATGTATTAAATATTGTTTATACAATGATGTTATTAGTGTCCTGTGTTATTTATCTGCATTTGGACAGAGTCCAAGTAAAAAGGATGAATTGTTATGGAAATTTAAATGAACATAATGTGTACTTTAAGTTTAGTAAATATTACGTATTAAGGCATATTTTAACAAAAACCTTTACGTTTTGTACTTGTTATCGTGATTTGTCTTTTGATCTGTCCAGAGTCCCAGAAGAATTTCAGCGGCAGTGGAAAGACCACTGACAACCGACTTTAGAAATTTGAAATAATAAATTTTAATTGCGGTTACTAGCTACAACTTGATAGTCTATGCAATCGTTTGCTTTCCGATAAGTCTTTTAAGGGAAGTTCCCCATTTAGGTTTATATGATTTAAATCCTACATTTCCTAATTATATGTACAGTATTTCACCTGTAAATAATTGAAAAGAATTTCTCAGCACTAATCCTACTACAAAAGCAGCGAGCAGGCACTCCAATGAATCTAAAAGCGTCACTATCCTGTTAATACTTGCCTAATTGCAACATAAATTTACAAACAAATCCTTTAAAGCAATGCATAAAATCTAATACTGCTATTAAATAGCCCAAACAATTCAAGTGTTTTGGGCTCTGCAAGGAAATACTAAAAATCTTATTAGTTGCGAATGCTTCCCACTGTCCAATTTAACTAACTACAGTTCGCATAAACCCTAAAACTACACAATTTTTCAAATAAAAAGTAAATTCAAAATAACAGCCACTGCAACCCATGGGGTGTTCTGCCTATAATAAGTGCAGTTCAGGTGTCAGCTACAAGCACACTTAAGCTTGCAAAAACATAATTAACACTAATTATAGACTATCAGCTGTTACAATCGTCCAGATTTTAGGCAATCCACTTCTTGTCAACTTGGAGAACTAAGAAAAAATAATAATAATAAAAAAATAAAATTTTTTAAAGTTTGTCTAAGACCTTTCGAATCACCGAAACACTTCTGATAATTAAAGATTTTGAGGCAAGAATGTTAACTCATTTTTTACGTTCTTGAAAAAATGACCCTAAAGTTTCGAATTTGTCCTGTATTTTAAAACATGACAGGTGATTAACGATATTACAGACTGGAAGGCAAGTTTAAGAAAAATTATAGAATGTCAATATCTCTTGTATGTTTATAACAATTCAACAACGTTCAAGAAACCGAGTTAACCAGCTCATGGTCTTCAATTAATTTAACAAAAGTTCAATTTTATTAATAGATCATACAGCGTCACTCAAGTAAATTACAAGGTAGATAAAAGAGGGGTTAGTGTACTTCAAGTCTATTTTTTTTCTGTACGAAGGATCATCATAAAATTGAAATTTTCATTCATCTTTATACGGACACGAAACACGAGAATATTACTTATTTGAATATATATTACTGTTAACACGAATGTATGTGCAAGGAATAATTCACCAAAATCCTTCTCTTTAGCAACAGAGGAGGAAATATCACGAAATTCCATGAAAAGTTCAAACGCTTTACATGAAATTCGGCGACGCAACAATAAAACACAATTTGTAGGGAACGGTCAAATTTTCAGTTCGATTAAAAGTGATTTATTTTAAGCGTTTTTCTGAGTTTTGCTTCATTTGCAGCACTTTTATTGGTAAGTTGAGACCACGAACTTTCTAAATTTAGGTATTTTTTAACATTGTTAAGCCGAATATCACAATTGGTAGCAACGATTTTCCGAAAAAACTCCATTTAGATTACAATTGATCGGTTTCGTCACAGAGTGGACGAATGGGGTCTTTCCACTTATTTTGGGAGATACCTTTTACCATTTTTATTGTTAATTTTCGTTTAGCCCAAATCGAATCGAATTGTTAAAGATTTGTAATTGTTAAAGCAAAATGGGAATTAAAAAATACATTAAATTGTTATTCCCGCTATGGTTTATATACACATTATATCCCATATGAAATTCTCACCGCTATACTTTAAACTCTAATTATAATAGAATTTCTCTATTTTCACAAATATTTTGTGTTATAACAATCAAAAGAATTGTGTGATTTGTATAAACCGATTTTTAAAATTATACCTTGTATATCGAACATTAAAGATTAAAATTACTATATTTAATAATTAAAGATTTTATCGTAATATTAATTTCTGACTTTGAAATTTTTATTTTAATTAAAACGATCATTTTCTACAATCTTCTATCATAAATCTTTATTGCATTTTAAAACTAATTTTACATCAAAAATTTATATATTTCTTACTTACAGTTTAGAAGACAATAGGAATATTTTTTTAATTCATGCAAGTTATATTTTACAACAAAGTATATTTTTACAACAGTTGCTTGTTTTTCATTGCAGAATGGACAATTTCAAAGAGTTAAAAAAGTGGCGCACTTCGGGAGATGATAAGCAGGAGGAAAGCACCGAGTCCTTCTCCACTTCCGTTCGAGTGATTCGGATGCTTCCGAAAGATGTTGAGCGGAGGTCGCCTACCCCCGACAAGAAACGGGCGGTTGTCATAACTCCGAACGGAAAGCACCTCGTCTCTGGTCGAATACCTGGGACGACAATACCCGGAAGTTACGGAATGGACGGTGGAGAGGCGGTCGCGCGAGGTAGGACTCGACGGACAGGAGTCGAAAGAGATCCTGAAAAAAATCCATCAAGATGCCTTGTGAAAAAAGCTTTTCTTTTTCTGCAGAAAATAAACCTTTTCTCTGCCGAGGTTATCTTCTCCCGAAGTCGACTTTGCCACGCGAAAATGACGTTTTACTTGACTAAACGAACTGAGCTCGGCTTTTTATCTGGATTGGTTTCTTTCCTTTCCAATATACCGACGGACACTTCGGCGCCGTCCGAGGACTGGTTCTTCCACTTCCATTAAATTAAAGTCCACAGAATAACGGCGGTGTGACGTCTATCGTCGCGAAGTGACGACAAAAACACCAGTAAGTGTTTCTCCAGTTTAAAAACTCTTGTTTAACGACTATAACACTCCAAGCTACTTATATTATAGACATTTACACTGTATTTAAACCGGTGTGCTTTTGCTAACAAATTTCACCACAAATGGTAGATAGTGGCCACTCGTATGCACTACAACTCGACGTTAAACTTCAATAAAAAGATCAAAGAAAACACATTGTAGTCAGTATATGTGCAAACCTAAATAATAGTTATTTCAACAATTAAATTTGTAGAGTTGTCTTAATAATAAATTTTTATATTTAATAAAACTTAATATGAAATTTGATAACTGTTTGAATATTCGATATTTATCAAAATAAATATTAAATATAGATTCATCTAGCCTATAACTTTAGGAAACAAATTAAAACTTTCTTTTGCCTCCGGACCGAAATTGCCTCGCATGGAAAAAGGTGCACTGAATTCGAAAATGACTATGAAAATGCTGTGTAGCGCAAGGTTTACAAGTTACAGTTATATTTCAGTATGTAGAGATATAAAGACTACGACTTAAAAGTTTTTTACTAAATTAATAAATAAACGTCTAGAGTCGAACACGCCAATAAAACGGAAGATTACTTATCGGTTCTTTGACTTATGCTTGAAAATATCTTAATAAAGTATTACCCCCGTAAAATGGAGTTGACGTTATCCTATTCGGCCCATAGGCGCACACGCGACTGATCAAAAACTTCCTCCATAAATTCGTAAAATTACCATCCAGATTCGATCATACCCTGAAAAAAGCTAAAAGCCACTTTTCGACTTTTCGACTTATGTCTCATAATGTCTTTGTAAATTTTGAACCTGATAAAAAAGCGGTTGAGGTGAATAATAAACACTATAGAAAGACAAGTGAAAATTCTAACGACTTAAAAACGGTGGCGACGGCAAAAATTTTTGTCATCTTTTGTTGTGTGTGTCAAACATAGGTCAAAGAATCGATAAGTAATCGGCCGTTTTTAGAGTGTGATCGAATATGGATGTTTAATTAATTAATATCATAGTTATCATCATTTATTTACCATTTATAGATCAAATATTTTCAAGAGAATTTACTTGTTAACCGTATAAAAACTGCCTATTGGCATACTCAAAAAACTTTACTAAACCTCTTTATAAAATCAAGAATCTGTTAAAAACGCATTGAAAAATCACTAAAAAATCTAGAAATAAAATGAGAATTTAAAAAGACATTTTTTTTCTTCGAGTTTTAAAGATTTTTCAAACTGTCCGATGTCTTGAATCGGATTTTTCATCTAGAAAATATAAATCATTAAAAATAAATGCTTAACTTATTATAATTCTAATAGTCCTTACTTCATCCTCTCTCTTACAAAAACGTTATAATTTTATAATAACAAAGTAACCGTAATAAGTTATATTTTTACCATAAATGCGAAAGAGCACAGTAAATAGACAAAGATAATGCGAACGAAAGCGGGAATGGTCACTAATCCAAATAAATCTAATTTAATAAATCCGTTAGTGTTTACAAAAACATACGAATAATAACAAAAACTTGTTACGGAAGTGATGCTTAAATACGTAATTAAGAATGGGAAACTGAATTTCGTTTAATTTAGATTTTAATTCGGCTTCTATACTTCTAATTCAGGCCAGTTCGTGCTAAAGTTAGAAAATTCACCTTCCATAATAATTAATAACAATGTATGTACGTGACATCAAACCATATGCCAGCTATCCGACAAACAAATTTGCTACTAGTCCAATCTCCACACTACAAAATAGAGCTTCACCTCGAAACTGTTGCCATTTTGCAAGTTCTGGATACATGAATATTACATTAATGATTTGGAACCAGAGAATACGAGAAAAGAAATGTAAAAGTACAGTATACATATTTCACTAAAGCATTTCTTCTGTTAAGAAACATTTTACGAAAATATTCGTTTTTTATATTCTTCATCAGATTGATTCTCACTCTTCTCATAAAACTAAAAAACAGCAGTGTAAGCTCAGAACATAATTGAGATTGCTATTTTCGATTCCGTAGTATTTCCTACAAACATTTTGTACCATCCGTGGCAAAGTGCCTTATAACCAATTCTCGGGATTGCTTGCCATTGCAGAAGAAATGAATGACTCCATAAAATACATTGTATAAAGTGAGTATATTTATCTATTTTTATACAATTTTCGATTATGAAGTTGCCTTTCTTTTGGCAGTTGCAAGCTGAAAAAGGCTTTATAGAATATACCATTGAAAAAGTGAAGTACTTAAAGTCTAATATTTTTCGTTCAATTATATTTTTTTCAGAAAGCTTATTTTTCCAGCTATTTCAGTGTATTCATTAAACGGGGCCACCATGTATAAATGCAATGGTGCTATTAAATTTTAGTGATTAAAAGTCGCGGGGTAAGGAAATAGAGGGAATCACGTAATAGAGGGTATCTCGAGTGGGGTCGGACTTAATGAAAATTTCATCGTTTAATTTTCATTAAGCATTTATGAAATTGTAAGAAATGTTTTTATTCTGCCATTGAGAAGGAATATAATAATCTGCTTCGGGTTTTATCTTAAGAAAAACTTTTAATAATTTTTATGTAAATCGAAGCAAACGTTAAATTTAACTGTAAAGAAACGCCATCAAAATTGATTTTAAACAAATTTAACCTTTAATATAATTAAGTGAAATATTGCACAAATAAAATAGCGTGAAAAAACTCTGCTTTTTATGTGTATTTTGGAGTGTTAATTCTGGTTTATTTATCTAAATATGGTGGACTAGATAGGCTCTACCTACTACGTATTTACATGGAGTATTAATTTACATATTTTTATTTTTGTTACACTAAGTTTCACATTTATTCTGATTATTACTGCAAATAAAACATATATTGCTATAAATAAAAACATTTCATCGTCTTGATTTTGTTTTGTAATGTGTTGTTATGTAAATTTAAATATTTTATTTATAGCAGTAAATGATTTATTTATAATAATTATTAGAATAAATGTGAATTAATGAAACGATCAAAAACGATATCGGGGATCAGGACTACTAATGGTAAAAATTCAGGAAGAATTTACTACTAAGTTTTAAAACTGTGCTTTTAATGTAATTTAAAGAAATTTTAAGGGTTTATAAAATTAAATATATGGAAAACATCGTTAGAATCCCCGGAATAGTTAAACTAATCGTACCATTTTTTGCCTAACAACAAAATGGGATCTGAGTTTACTCTTAATTTAAGGGTTTAAAAGACAAAAATGCAAAGTGAGTAAGAAAATAAACTATTTATTGTAAAGTGAACGGAAGTTTTAAACTAGTTTTGACTAATGTATGGACCAGAGTAAAGGACTGAATGCAAGGATTTTGAATAGTCAGTATTTTCGTTTAACACTCCATATTTAAATCGGAAAACGCAAAAAATCAATTAATAGAATAAATACAATAAATAGAATTCTCGTAACATTAAAAGGATATTGTTCTATTAATTTTAAAGTTTTTTCTTCCGTTAATATTTTAAATATTTTCAACAATCATTAAGAGCGCCCAATTACGAATAAACAATAGAAACTAATTTAATAAAGAACGCATTGTTTTAAATGAAAGAATTTCTTTCTAGCTTTGTATTATCAAAATTAATTTATGAAATGGAAATTGTGAACATTGTCTGTCACGAACGTTTACAGGAAGACCGAAATACTTTTATACTTCGAAAGTTTTTATGTAACAGCAGCGATCGACTGAATACCATGATGCAGCAAATCTCAACAACAGGCAATATCACTCTTCACCTTTCAATTCCCTACAACATTATGTCGCAAATTATCGAGTGAGTAATCTGTAATAAACATTATTTTCGATAATATAATTTAGTATGTAAATTTTAATTCACATTCAATTGCATTAATACAAGGCGCAGGACATAAGTATTCATTTCGTATTTCATACACTATTAGGTTTATAGAACATGCTACAACAGAATTTGTTTCCTTGGAAAATGCGATGGATGTTTACTGCATCAATTTAACGTATGAATTTAAAGATCTTAAAGAATATTGTCTTCAACATATTGCTAGAGAAATCACCTGCGAGAATGTTTGTTTTATTCATGATTTTGCATGCGAATACGGTGAATGTCTTATACAGTTGATGTGCTGGCAGAGATTTGATAATGATTGGAAAGAAATATTCTTTTGTAACGACGAGTACTTGCGATGTAAAGAAAGTACAATTCTTAGACTCATTTCTCGACCAATATATAAAACATTAGAAGAAGAAAATATTTTCTGGATCGTTCACAAGTGGGCCATTAATAAAGTTACGGTAAGAAGATCTCTTCGATCAATTTTTCTTCCTTATCTACCGAAAATTCGCTTTCTTACCATGGATCCGGTGTACTTGGAAGAACAACTTTTCCCTAAAGTAATCGATAGTGTCTTGACAAGAGAAGAAGTACAGGCTATAAGACATTATTGTCCTGATGATTTAACAGAAATTCCGAAGACTCTCTGCAAAATAGTAACAAAGAGAACGAAGGAAAATTTGGACTCGTTATTTTTGTATTTGAATCGAACTCATTTGGAAAATCAAACCGAAATGATGATGAATAGTAACACAAAATTCATTTGTGAAATAATTGCAAAAGAAGATTGCTTCGTTACTGGAATAGTACTTCCCATAAGTTATAACGCCGACAAAGATTTAATAAGAGTAGTAATTAAATGCATTCTGCAATCTCCCATAGGAATATTCAGAAAGCAAAACGCATTTTGCAGTTCTTCTGGATGCATAGGAATAAAATGTTTATTTTTGAAGAGAAAGACGATTGTGAAAATAGTCGTAAAATTATTAAAAGATGATATCATTGCAAAAAATAATATTAAGATAAAACCCGAAGCAGATTATTATATTCCTTCTCAATTGCAGAATGAAATTGCCTCGGGAAAAATGAGCGAAATACCGGACAGTGGTATGAATAACGTTTATTTTGACGTCAATCTCTATTTTTGAAATCTGGCAGACAATTTGATAAGAATAAAATTTTTAAAAAATTCGTTTTTTAATTAGAAAAACTCATTGCCATAAATTTTTATTGTCTGATTATTCAAAAAATTTATAATTTCATAAATTTTAAAAATTTTTAATGGAAAAATAAATGATACGTCTCACAGCAATTATATTATTGTATTATTTATTACATTTAACGCTTGTATTTTACCTTTATTTTTTCAACACTGAAAAAATCGCGTTTAATCAAATATAAAATTACATTTTGAGAAGCAGAACGATTTCACTTTAAACCATAGTCCGAAATTCTAATATGGGGTTTTTTCGTCCAACCCTATCTCCAATGCAGAGGACGAGACTTGCATCTTCCAAAGGCTTTTAGCCCGTGTTAAAAAAATAAATAAAATAAAAAAGAATCATCCGACCTATGGAAACAATTATGATGATCACGAAGTTTCCGCTTTTCGCGTTCCCTCCTGGACCATTTCTTTCTTTCTTTTTTTTTTTTTTTTTAATCCGGACGATTTTGCGCCATTGTAATTTCGCCCCTGCAACATGGCCCATATATTATTGTAAGCTTTGTAATTGGTGTAGTTAACTATTTCAGAGTAATATCTACTTTTAAGTTCAAAATTAGATGTAATAAAACTATTATTAAACACAATAAATTTACTAAATATATGAGCGTGAGAAACACGAAGAAACTGCTAAAGTAATTGAACCAGGTATCTGTAGGAATTTTAGAAATCGTATAAGAATCGAAGATGAGATTCACAGAATTAGCATGTAAAATTAACAGATGTAGCGATAGAATTGCTTCTACTTTAACCTGTATAATATTTAGTGAGAGTTGTGCTTGATATTTCAGTAGGCTATAATGAGGATTGTATCGATACGTTAGAGGTTTGAACTTTAATTTATCATCAACGCCTGAAACTTTTTGATAGTTTTCAGATTTCATAGAAAGAGAAATATTTAAATTTTAGAAACTGCTTCCCACAAAAATATTTTTCCCCGTCGAAATTTAGACATTTCGATTGTTTTATAGAAACGACTGAAAAAAAAAATCTAGAATGTTTGATGTGGATATATAAGTAGAGCAACCGAATGGCGTTTTATTACACATTTGTTTGGAAATAGACGCATCAGCAATGTCTGACAATATGAAACTTATTCGCTGCTATTACTTTATCACTTCAAAAGTGACCACAACGCAATGAAGACTTTGTAAAGCAGTTTGCTAAAGCGTTCGTGAGTGAAGAAAGGTCAACCAGCTGTTGCAAATGTCAGTAAGCCGATAGTGAAGAAGACGATGATCTGCGTTTGTTTAGAGTCATCGTGACGGAGTGGCTTCCAACCGACATATCGTAGAGAAAGAACTATGAACTGGGTAATTTGAACACCCATATCAAAGAACTTTCATCTAAAAATTGACAAAATCCGATACCGCCGCGACAAGATGCCAGCACAAAGAGCAAAGATGACCTCAGAGAAGCTCCCAGAAAAACTCCAGTCATTCTACTCTCACGGGATTGAAAGTTTGCAGCAAAAGTAGCGCGATGTCATTGATTTTGATGATGAGAACTTACCAAGCTGAATTCTAATTATGGTTGAGTAAACATTTTGAAAAAACTATTTGAGTTTTTCAAACTGTATAAATTTCACCTTTATAACCCGATATTTAGTATATAAAAATGAACATTTTATCAGTGGCGTACTCAAGATTTAATCCTGGGGCAGCCGAGTTGAAAGGATAAAAAATTTTTTAATGCAAACTCAATAAAATTCCCATCGTATGAGATGGCTACAGTGGTACCTCAGGATACGAACGCCCCAGCATACGAAATTTTCAGGATACGACATGAAATTCGAACATATTTTTGCTCCACGATACGAACAAAAACTCATCATACGACGTTACATTATTTCGCAGCGCCATTTTTTATTCACTTCTGTTCATTGGTCTCAGCCCGCGTGTTTGCTTCGTCATGGCAGGATCTCGCTCGATAAAGGAAATCTTGAGATATTATTAGAAAGTGACTAATTTTATTGAAAAGAAACATCCCGAAAAGGTTCACACTGGCCGTATTGCTACTCAGAGTCATGACATTTACCTAAGTAATTTTAGAATTATTTTAAAAAGTAGGAAAGCCAAACCTCTTTGGATAGATATTTTACCAAGCGACCTCTATCCAGTGAAAGTGCTGGTGGAAGTGAAGGAAAGAAAGTGAAAAGAAGTGAATAAAACTTTTAAAAAATATATAAAAAACAACACTAATTTTTAAAATCTTTTCTAAGTTATTTTTAAGTTATTGTTACATTATGTTATGTAAGTTAAGTTTTAGTATAATTTCCCTTCTCCCTCTCTCCGCTACCAGTTTACACCCCCATCGTCGTCTATCCTCAAAGATGAAGTGTAAATAAAACTACATTTTTTAAATAAATTATTATTCTATTATGGTTATTTATACATTTACAACTACAAAACTTTTTCAGTGTTTTCCTTACTATAGTTAGTTTTTTTAATGTACTACTTAGCTTTAATTTGAGTGTGTTTTTCGTGTTGGAACGAATTATTTGGTTTTACATATGTAAAACATGATTCACCTTACGACATTTTCATGATACGATCTCAGTTTCGGAACGGATTAATTTCGTATCCTGAGGTACCACTGTAATTAAGAAGAAATACAGAAATAGAATACTCGACAAAATATAAATAAAAAAATGAATTTTAATTAGGAAAATATTTTAGTAAAATTTTAATATAGCATATTTGCACACCGGGTAATTTTTATCGAAAAGAAAACGATATAGAGATCCGACCTCGGTGTTTCGAATCAGTTCTTCATGCTCTCCATCTATGCTTTGTAAACAGTATTTGCTTTATATTGTATATTAATTGGTTACTTTGTATATAAAAGCTTTTAATTAAAAATGATCGATAGTAAGGCAAAAAAATGAAAAATAATGTACTTAGCTCAAATATTACTTTTTATATACAGTATATATATTATAAACATCTTCAAAAATAAACAGATGGCGTTCAAAACGTTTCGTTTGCTCGCCGTTTTAGTTTATAAACGGCCGGCGTTAAACTTTAACCCTTCGTAGAATATACTATATTTAACTTTTTCAATATTTTGAATTTTTAGTGATGTATTGGAGGTGGTCTTTATTCCGGACCATTTACTTCTGTAAGAAGTCTTTTCCAAACAACATTTCTTATCAGCGAGCACTGAACAGCGTTGCCATTCCTAATACATTTGTACTTTTCGGGTGCATTTTGCTCTTTCGAGTATATTGAAAATACACTTAGATTTTTAGTACATTTTGAGTACATTATAATATTTCAGTGCCATTTATGGTACAAGATAATATTTTATTCCTTCACGAAAAAAATGCAAAACATTAGTTTAATAAAGTCAAACTAGTGTCACTGCTTGCTAATTTGATTTACCCAATCACAACATACACATGCTGTATGTCGGTCGACATCAACAACATACAGATAGTTAGTTGCACGTGCAAATGTTATGACTCAGTCCTCTTTCACACGTGTCACATTCTCACGAGGACCTTGACAAAATTTTTCACGCCACGTGGTCCAAACAATTCAATTCTGTCAAACAAAAATATTGGACAGATAGGAAATCAATGATTTTAAACTTTTGTCATCAATAATATCAAAATAGCCGTTAAGTCAGAGTCGAATTATTACACAAAATAGTTTTGAAATTGTACAGTACAAATAATATAAATACTGTACTTTTATATTATTTTTCACCACTATAATTTAATTCTTAATTATAAGCTTCAATTTTAGTAATCTTGGTAAAAGAAATAACTTTTTTTAATTTGAATCTGTCCACGCATATTTAATTTATAATTTTTTTTATCTATTACTATAATATTTTTAAAAAATCAACTTTTAATGCTGTATTTAACAAAAAACCATAGAAACTATTTTCATAAAATCTTTTTATGAAATATTTAAAGTATTCATATTTAAGAAAATATTCGTGAATATGAATTTGAAATAAGCACAAAAATTGAGTATGATGGTATATTAATATTAAAAGTAACCAACCATAGAAATAGTACATTTTGAAGGAAAAATAGTACATTTCTTGAAGGAGCTTCGGTACATTTTGAAATTTCATTGTGGCAACTTGGCACTGAACACTCAGACACGTGGTGTTACACACGTGATGCAATTGAATGATGTGAGTACGGCGTAAACAATTCATTTCACTCACTATATGACATTACAATAAAGTTCGATATAATTCTCGCCATTTTTAATTTATAATTTATATTACCTAAACCAAATAACTTTTAATCAATTTTAAAATGAATGTTATTTGTTTGACAGTTATTTCTGATAAGTAAGAGATAAAGGAAAAGTTTGGTTCATAGCATACGGTTTGGTTTTGGTTTTGGTTTTATATTCGATCGATTCTCGGTTATGTGTCGATCCTGTAGACGTGTTCTCTCAAATATCGCCTTGTTTACAAACAGAAGATTTTCACGAGAATTGATATAGGGTGATCGTGAGTATATGAAATTCTTATTATACACGCAATAAGAAAAAGCAATACTATTCCAGTTTAACAATATTTATGTTATAAGGTCGCACTTTTAATTTGTTTACATGCAGTGTCATTGGATACGCCGATATCGTATGGAAAATTGGAATTAATGGATGCTCCTTTATCTGGGCAGCAAGCAAATTCGATGATCTTATGTTAAAGATTTGTCATTATCTTCCCAATTACGTGTACAGTTTTTAGTCCCCCTTCCTCCCTGTTGTATGCAGTGATGTACTTTTGACAAACCCCTTCCCTTTAATTTCGTTTATAATAGTTTCTGGACCCTCCCGAAGTAACTGAAGAACTTAAAAAATTTACTCAAGAGCATTTACTTAAAGTTTGCTCAAAGAGTCTCAACCTGACCACCAGCACGATTAATGCACTCAAATCAATGTTCAACAGTACAATTTAGTGTCAGAACATTGGAGATTGGGGAGGCCATAACTATGGTCCATTGTGACCAATCGGAATAGAAAATGAAACAAAATTAAGATGTTTCATTAATAATGTTTAATTAAAAATTAAGATTGTTCACATAATTTTGACTCACCCTGCATATTTATACCAATACATACAGCTATATTTCAAGTGAATAGCTTAGATTACTAATGATGCCACAGAAAAGTTGAAATCATTAGTGGGTCTTGTTTTATGTGGTTTACTTAGTGTTTGTACACCCTTTGTGATGCACTTAAGACCCCCGCAAGACGAATACAGACACTTACTCTGAATGCTTTATTCGGAGTCCTACTTGGACCCGGCGATCTCCAATCTTATACATTAGTCAGGGCCGTCTGTCTTGCACGGTTCTCTGATGTTGCCAGATCTTACCATAACAGGTCTTAACATTAAAAAATACTGTATTTTATTGTGTATAATGCACACCCACATTTTTGGCTCAAAACTTCAGGAAAAAATCTTTTGTTTTGATTATTTAATTCAAATTTTTATTTGTTTATATTTAGATAATTTTTTTTGTACTATAAAGGAATTTTGGTATTTGTGTTTTAACATATTTTGGTACAAAAACATTTTATAAAACAAATAATTATAAAACACAAGAACAGATAAACAAAATTTCTTATATCTTATATCAGTAACAAATTTATGATATTTACACATCATAGGCCAAAAACTCTTCAACACTGTTAATATTAGAAGTATTGTTTGTTTTCTTTATTCTGTTTTATTTTGCTAATATGTTGCTATTTGTTTCATTTTGTTGAATTATTGGCTGCAATTGCTTTCATTGCTAATTTGTTGTAAGTTCAACAAAACGAATAATTATATTCCAGGGTATTATTTCATATATATGAAAATAACAACATTCATATATATGGATGTTGTTATTGATTTCTAGAGTTAATTTTTTAACTTATAAGTACAAATAAAATAATTAAAACACTATATAGATACAGAATTAGTACTACCCATGTGTAATGCACAGTCTTATTTTTCCCTGACAAATGTGAGCAAAAAAGTGCACATTATACACAGCAAAATATGGTATGCTGACTGAACTGCATACACTTAGGATAAAATTTGTATACATTTGTAAAGTCAAATGAGTTTATGACTGACTGAATAATAATTCATTTAAGTATTAATTCAAATCAATGTACAGTACTTGTGCTATTCTTAAGACATTTCAAATAAAACTAACAAAATTCACAAAGGAATGAGTTAGTTTACATCACATTTACATTGCTACTAAAAATATAAACTCGTATAAGGACTTTCTGCCCACTCTGCATGTATAGTACTGTACTGTACATTAACAAATTTATCATTCTAAGATATTTGTAAAGATATAATATTATATTATGAAAATTTTGGCCCTGCATTTTAATGAATATTCAGTTAATTACTAATCGAATTTCATAATTAATAACATAATGATTTACTTATATATTTCTTTTTATTCCAGGATTTATAAAAGTTTGAAAGAACATGGATCTTGACAGTCTATTCAAAAGATATTTTTAAATTTTCATCTAAATTTTATTTTACAATAAAAATAAATTATTTAATTTATATGTTAATTTTATTGAAAGAGTTCTCTTCATTTATATTTAACAGTAGATATCTTTTTTAATATGGAACAGCTGCAAATAATTGAAGCAAAAGTAATTTGGATGCCTATTAATGATATTTTATTTGTTGTGAATCAGATCAATGAATATCTTGGACTTCAGTTAATAGATGTGAAAGAATTAACACAAAATCTTGAATATTATGAAGAAAATTATACTGTATTTAATTGTAAAATTATACTTGCTGAACCTTTTTCAGAATATGTGCAGGAAATAATACATAAATGGTGTAATAAAGAAATCATTGGTGATAATCGCAAATGGTTATCCTTGAATGATATTGAAAAACTTCATTTAGATTTTATATTAGCAGATAAACAGATAGAAGCAGAAAGTTTTTCTTTTGGAACAGTTGTTGAATTAAATGATTTTGTCGAGTTTTATGGTTCCCAAAAACAGAACTCTGATGAGAATTTAGAATATGCCATAAATGAAATTGAAGTTTCATTTGAGCATGATTGTGAAAAGTTCTCTTTATTTTTTGTTGTTTCAAGAAAAGAAACTTATATTAAAGAACCAAATGATGAAATTGCTTTGCCTCACCACTTTGAATTTGATTATTCAAACATTTCTAGAATGTTACTAAATAAGGTATCAGATTCAGATAATTTGGAAATTTATCTTTACTTAAAATATCCTCCATTAATATATGGAATTGAAGAACGACAGAAACCAGAATATTTTGATGATGAAAGTTCGAGTGAAGATTTGGATCCAGTTCCATTTCGAAAGACCAAATTTGCAGACTGTTTGGAATCAGATATTACCTTATCGACAGTATTAAAGTTAGAAATTCCTTGGTATTCTGCTTGGGAAGCTGTCTGTAATTTTGTACACAATTGTAAAGAAGTTGAGTGCTTTATTTCTCCAATTTGTACAAGTTTTAAGAATGAAATATATCCTGTTCCAAAAATTGAAGTTAATTTCAATTGTAATTATGCTTTGCAGTGTATTCTTTCCAGGAATAATGACATTATCATGCAGTTACACATGAGGAATGAATTAATATCAGTTGAACAAAAATTAAATGAGCTTGCAAGTCAGGATCCAAATGCATTAGAAAAGGCATTATATAAAATATATTTTGCATTGGAAAGAAAAAATATTGTGATATTTTCTAATGCTCTGAATTCTCTTTTTTCAAAATACAATGGTATTCCTAATTTAAATAGTGATTACTCTAATTTAGTGAGTTTAAGACAAGCTGTATTAACTCCTACAAGAATAATTTTCTTAAGTCCACTGACATATTTAAACAATGGATTATTTAAAAAGTTTGATGCAGATTATGCCATCCATTTATCTGTGAGAGATGAGAATTTTCAATATTTAACAGATTCATTAACAGAAGAATCATCACAAAATAAAATTATTCCTACAATTGAAAAAAAATTAAAAGAAGGATTTAAAATTGGCAATAGACAATATAATATCTTAGGATATAATTCTAAAATGCTAAAAGATCACTCTATAATGTTCTGTGCAGAAGATTCAAATGGAAATGGTATGGAAACTATTTTAAAAAGCATATCAAAGTCAAAGCAATTGAAAGATACCATTGGGCACATGAAATTTATGGAAGAAATGCTAACAGAATCTTTAACTTCATTAGAAGTCAATGGAATAAATATCTCAGAAATCCATGATAAATGCATTCCATCTGGAAGTGGTAGAATATCTCCTGAAGTTATAAAAATGGTAAGTTATTTTTTACTGTATAAAATAAAATATTAACATTTTTCTATGGTATTAATTCATCTTTAAGAACAGGTGTTGGAATTTCTTAAATTTAAAATTTTTAAATTAACATTAAAAAAATGAATGACATTTAAAGAAATGACAACTTTATTAACAGTGATAATCTAGGATAATCATGGTGACACATCTGATTCTTTTAGAAATTGCTAGATATTTGTATCTGCTTTTATTCTGAAATTTTTCTTCAAATTGAAAATGTTCTGTCGATTCTAATAAATTTTTACAAATATATATTTTTTAAGGATTAAACTTCAATTTTATTCATAACTTGGGGCCGTATTCTGGTCACCATCTCTGGTCTCTGGTCTCTCACAAGCCGGTTTCCATTGATTGGTTAATCCAAATGATTAGCCAATCATCAACCAGCTTGCGAGAGACGAGAGACCAGAGACAGTGACCAGAATATGGCCCAAGTTTTCACATCTGATCAATTTTTTTTCATTTTTAAACAAGTACAGTCAACAACATAAATAAATCACCACCTAATTCCAGTCATTGTGAAGATTGAAGATGATGTCATGGAGTCAAATTTGATGTAATGCATAACCCAGACTAGATCAATTGAATATCAACATTTAGAAATATGCTTCGAGTAACTTTATTCATTCCAAATTTCTTGAACTCATTTATCGGGCTGCAATTTTTTCAAATTTTAGGCCTATGAATTCCCACTGTTGTCCATCTGTGTGTTGTCCCTAATCCCAAGAACAGAGTTAGATAGATGAAAGCTGAGACCAGATGTAGAAATTTAGAGGCAAGAGATCCCGATTAACTATATAAGAACTTCCAGTGCAAACTGGAAGTCATGTTATTTCAATTCAAAAATTTTCTCCTGAAAGGAGTTAGATAAATGACCAGCATGACTCTATTGCTAACAGGAAAATATTGATGAACATAGGCAAGACACTACTAAACTTAAGTGTGTTGTGACGAAAAATTGCAACCCAGCATTGTGACGATCATAATAAATAATTGTTCATTTTCTGTTTAATTTCATTTTATACTTATTCCATTAATATTTGTCCTGAATTAATTGAAATTTTCTTTATATTCTTGTGTTGTCTTAGCTTACATTTGTATTTCTTTTATTCAATTTTTAGGTCTGTGATAAATTAGAATTAGATTATATTCCATCTGCTATGAAGGTTTTATATGGAGGATGTGAACTAACATTATCCATGTGGCCATGTTTGGAAGGAAAACAAATTATTTTCAATAAGAGTGAAAATAATATCTCATCTTGTAATTCCCATATAGAAATTTTAAAAATCAGCAAACCAAGTAAGTAGACAATAAATTGCTTAACTTAAAAAATAATATTTGATTAATTGAATCAAATAATTTGAATAAATTATTTCAGAACTTGTTCATCTTAATCGTTTTCTCGTCATGATACTGTCACAATTAAATGTTAAGGATGTAACATTTTTTAATCTTCAAGAAAAAATGTTGAAAACTATGTTAAGATGTTTTATTGATGAAAAAAAGGCAAAGCATTTATTTAAAGCACATAATTTATTTTGTATCAATTATGATGATTTGCAAGAGGATTTTGAATTATTACAAGAACCATTTTTTCAGTCATTACTGCAAACAATTATTCTGAAGCAATTGGGTAGAAATTTTATCATATAAAAATCAAAATGAAATCTTGATTTATTTGTTTTTAATTTCTCTATGATTCTTTGTTAGAAAACTTACGAAAAGATACGCAAATATCAATTCCTTCCAGCAAGGGTAGAACTATGCTTGGAATTGTAGATGAAACAAAGTTATTAAATCCTGGAGAAGTATTTTTGCAATGTTCTAAAGACATATGGAACAATAATACAGAAACTGATATTATAACTGGTAACTAATTATTAATAATATCCATCAAACAAAAAATATATTTAATTTTTAACTTTTTAACATTTTTGATACAAATTTAAATCAATATTTTTTAGTAAATTCAGTACAGGTAATTTAAATTACATTAAAATTTTCAATACCAACAGAAAATTGTTTTCAGTTTAATATTTTGTATGGCTTCTGATAAGTCAATATTATCAAATATTTTATTAAGTAATCAGTCTATATAATAATTGTGTATCAATACACAATTATTATACTTTATACATTATATCAATACATTTTATATCAATATATGTGTGTAAAAATGTTCATCAATTTTACTTTTTAAATAATTTGATTTACCATATTTTGATGAGCATAAGTTGCTGTCAAGTATAAGATGCACCCCTATTTTGAGACAAAAAATTTAGAAAAAAACTTTTTTAATGGGATTGTCTAAAGATGCATTTTATTAATCATAGTGGCCAAGAAATTCTTCAACTGAATCACTGCTATCTACCGGTAAATTACATCCATTAGGAAATATATCTATGACGTCATTAATGACTGATTCATCATCCCTTTCTTCTTGAATTCCCAAAGTATTGACTGAATCATCATCATCAGAATCTTCATAGATTGCCTCATCTTCTGTACCATCCATGACGATTATTTCAGTTTAATAAAGGTATCAATTCATCCATCCTTCATATTCTTGAATAAAAAAACGAATAAAATGCTTTATTAAACTGAAATAATCGTCATTTCTTAATGTAAACTCAGAGGTCACGTGATGAAGTCGACAGAACATAGCGGCGATGACTCGTGTGTCGCTACTCTGATAATCTAGGTACTCTAGACATTCGGTTGAGGGACCATTTGCTTAACGGACCACTGCACAGGTTGGTCCCTAGAGTGGACCCTACTGTAGGTAATTTCACTGTAAAAAATGGTTACCTGTCGAATATAAGACACACCATGATTTTGAGCCCCAAAAAGTAGTAAAAAAAGTGCTACTTATACTCGTCAAAATATGGTAATCAACCTTTGTATTAATAAATCAAAAGAAATCTAGTTTATGATAGGAAGTTTAGCAAAAAGGTAAGTAGTTTTGAAGCCATTTTGCTATGCATTAGGTGGATCTCAAATCGAATAATTTGAGAAAGAATACAAAAGGACAGAATTTGAAACTTTTTAAACTTTTATGTTATTCTGTATTTATCCAGGTTGAATTACAATGAACAAAAATTAAAGTTATAAAGTACAGATTGTCTTTGATAACAACGAACTCATAAAATTACTGATGACCAAAATCTAATCTCATTTGCATATTAAATAGGTTTGAAGTGCACAACCAAAGGATCTGGGGCAGAGTTTTTACATGTTTTATTAATGATATTGTCTTTACGTACAGTCGAAACTAATTTTTACGTTATTCTCCAAAGGAAGTTTCTAATTTCATAGAATAAAGGTAGCTTCATCTTATAGAATCCTTTCATCTCTAGAGCAACTTCAGCAAGGATTTGTTTTATTTTTATACTTATATTCTTTCTATTCTTTATAATCTTGGGATAGCCTAGAGAAAAATCCAAAGTAATTTGGGATAAATTATTTTTGCCTTTCCTGATACTAGAGATCTCTCTTTTGAAAGAACATAGGGCTGCTTATTTATATTTACATGATATCATTAATAGAAGACAAATGTTATGCCCTACACCAGTGATGGACAATCTTTTCTGGATTGTTTTTGATCTTGGGTGAACTTTGTATGCCTCTGGCAGGCCTCATGCATTTTTTTCTGACAGAATTGCAGGCTTTAAGTCTGCCAACAGGCTCCATAACCACTTGTACACTGGATACAAAATACTTGTATGCGAATGTTATGCAAACTAGTAATCTTCCTTTTAATTGTTGAGATTAGTTTGAATGACTACACATCTTTATCTCAACACCGGAGAATACTAATAAAACCTCTTTCTAACCTGTTACCAGTGCGTTCTCCTTCTTCTACTAAATCATAATGAACCAAAATAACTCTTTAACGAACAAAATAGCTTTTTACTAACGTTTTCGAATCCTAACAACGGTTCTTCTTCAGGTGTATTTTTGAATCTCTGATGGAAATACCCATAAAACTTCAACTTCGAAAATACAGTGGTGCCTCGTATAACATACTTAATCTGTTCCAGGTGCACATCCGTTAAGTGAAAAGTCCATTATACGAAACGTATTTTCCCATAGAAATACATGTTAAAACATATAATTCGTTTTGCAGCATAAAATAACCGTACTGTACCATTAAAAAAATGAAAATGGCACAGTCACCAATTATGCCGGATAGTCAGATGTTGTGAGAAGGAGGTGGAGGAACACTTTCTTCACACATTCATACAGATAGACTTTTTACACATTGCAGCAGGTCTCTTTTTATTGTTTTTTAATCGAAGTCAGATTCAGGAGAGGCTACTGGAGCTTGCAGGGTCAACTCCTCTTGTTCCATCCTTTGTTATTTGGCATCTGGCTTCTTGAAAAGCATGTCCAAGGTGGTCTGTTTCTCTCTCTTTTTCAACACCTGTCTGAAATGATGGGCAAGGGTGTCATTGTAGAGATCATTGATCCTTCTGACCTCAGCTCTGTTTGGATAATGAGTGTTGGTAAACTCCTGAACCTCTCCCCATTTGACAAGGAAGTGTTTGTCAACTTTCACTCCTTCTGATGATTTCTTGCTTTGTTTCAATTGAAATCACCTTTCTGTTCTTTTAGAAACCATGATTTGCACAAAACTTGAATAAATGTAAATACCCTGCACTGAGGTGATGTACATAATAAACAAGGAAACTCTGTACTTCAGATATAATAATAATATATTCTAATAATACTAATATATTATAAAAATAGCAGATTCTTATTGGCAACGGCAAAAGAGTGGAAACATCATTCGCACTTGTTTGCAGAAAGACCGTTGTTCGCCTCACGTATTTGCCAAACGGAAAGTCCATTGTTCGCAGCCAGTCCGTTGCTCAAGTCACGTAACAGTCAAACAGAAAGTCCGTTGTTCGCAGTGTATGTTATATGAGGCACCACTGTATGTATGTTCGAATGCATGTTTTCCGTTTACATCATTGTCTATCATGCACAGTAATTTATGATAGCCATATTGGAATCAACTGCGCATGATAGACAATGACATAAACGGGAAACGTGTATTTGAACATACATATTTTCGAATTTGAAGTTTTATGGGCATTTCCATCAGAGATTCAAAAATATACCTGAAGAAGAACCGTCGTTAGGGTTCGAAAATGTTAGTAAAAAGCTATTTTTGTTTGTTAAAGAGCTATTTTGGTTTGTTACGATTTAATAGAAGAAAGAGAATGTACCAGTAACAGGTTAGAAAGAGTTTTTATTAGTTTGAATGTTCTTCATCATGAATATCAGCTTAAATTAGGGTTAGCTTAAGCAGTGACATGAGGTAGAAAACAGGAAAATAAAATTACAATTCCAAAGTCCCAAGAGCCACACATTAGGACCTTGTGAGTTGCGTGTGGGCTAGGAGATTTTTATCACTGTCTTAGACATTGTCAACAAGTCTTAATGAAAACTTTAAGATTTATCAGATTCTGGAGTCAACCCCAAAATTCTGGTTTTATTATCTAAAGGAGTAGAAAATTTTCCAAGATCTACATTTTAATCAGGTTATTTGTAATAACTGATAGATAAAATTATGTTTGTTTTCTTATATTTAATATGAATTGAATTGTATAACTCAAAGTTATATTTTTTACATGTTTAGTAAAAATCCATCAAAAATATAATTATATTAAAAAAGAATACCATCAATGATATTAAAGCAGAATTAATTAATAATTTAATATTTTTAGGCTCTGTATTAATTGTTAGAAGTCCATGTATACATCTCAGTGATGTTCAGAAGTTTACAGCTGTTGATATTGAAGAATTACATCATATCAAAGATTGCATTGTTTTCTCACAAAAAGTACAGCAAAATTCAATGAAAGGTAAAAATACTCAAATCCTGCTGACATTTTTAAAAATGTTTAAAGATTCTGTACCTTGTTATCTGCATATAATTTTAATACTAATTGAGTACTTTCAGTTTTATTTGGTTTATCTTTAGGTTCTTTATGATCAAAATAGATGATGTTTGTTACATGTAAAGTTTAGAAAAAATATATATATATACAGGTATTTCCATATTGAAAATACATTCAATTGTATGTATAAAGAATATAATTAAAAAATTTTGAGTAAATAATTTTAAAATACTTTAATAAAATATATCAAATAAATTAATAAGGTATACTCGATAAATTGTTTGCCTCTACATTGAACTTAGATATTGCCTAAATTCTAGCAAGCACACAGTGAAAAGCAAATTATGCTATCAGTAGTTCCTTATAGGTAATAAAAAGATTAAAATTGATTTCTGTGGACAAAAACAACAAGCTAACCATACTATAAAAGTTTATACCCATCGAAATAGAACCAGGTTTATTACATATGAAAGAATATATATGCAAAGACAAAAGAATGTCATTAGGCAAATTTAAAATAGTTGCAGATTTTCCAGATTTAATATTGAGGAATTCATAATTTATGTAAAACAACAAGATCTATAAGCAACTCTGAGGAATACCAAAGTGGTTGCTGGCATTAGCAATATAGCCAAATTAAAATAGTCATAAGATGGTGGAAGACAAGAGCATTAAAAATTAATCGGACGACAACAAACTAATATTAAGATGTATAGACACTCTATTGGATTTTTGGAAACGCAACGCAAAGTGAAAATCAACTATGTAATGAAATTTATAAATCAAAAAACTCAATAGGAGTATTCATCATTCATAATTCTTCTGTCATCCTATTGGATGACAGAATATATTCATAAATTTTTTTTATAGATTTAACAGCTCCTCTCCTTTTTATATATGGTTAACTAAAGTATTGTGCACCTCATTAGCAGTAAATGCTTTTATACATTGGAAATCATTTGATAAAATGATCTGCATATGGAGCTTTGGTAAGTAGAGCAATCACATTCCTCAAAACTATAAGCAATCTTTCAAATCACTATTAAAGGGGCAATTGCAACAAGATAAAATAAAAAACAAAAGAAATTTTAAGAGTTAAAAGTAAAACAGCAGCATCATTAATAATGTAATTCCATCAATAACACACCATACCTTATAACACTTACTTCCAACATAAACCAAAAATGGTGCTTAATTCAACTTTTACGTCTTTCACTAACGTTTTTGAACCTCTGGTTCTTCCTCAGATGACAAAAAACAGGCAAAAGAATTTAAATTTGATGGAGCTGATCTTTTTTGAAAAAAATTCTGAAATGGAATATCGGCGGAAACCCATGCAATCGTTGTCATTGTTTGCACATGCATCGTTGAGAGCATAACTTTCATCTCGTCATGTGTCATATACCAGGGTTTGCCACACTACTGATAAGGATATTTTATCTTTACTGTTGATACAATTGTTACCCTGAGCTGCTTTGTGTATATAAATCGCTTCCATCAAATGCAAATGGTGTGTCTGGTGCGTGGTGTATATTATCCTGGCCTGATTAAATAAAGGTTGTATCTCAGGGTCCGTGGCATACTGTGCCAAGGTGGATATAGGCCTTGGCACAGTATGCCACGGACCCTGAGATATGATTACATATGATGAGACAAAGTTCAAAAAGAGAAAAAATGGCTGCCATACCAGTTCTCTAGTTTTTATGCCTTTGTAGATGTCATTTTTTGTACACAGAACCTTTGTAGATGTTACCTTGGCACAAGGAATGTATTCAATTAGAATTTCTCCTATTATGTTGCAGGAATGGTATAACATCAAAATGTATTTGGTTGAATTGCAGCTTTTACCTAAGGTGTATTCAATCATTAATACTGAAAGTTGACGTAAGTTCTTAAATAGATTCATTCATGAGTAGAAAGAAAAATTTGAATTTTTTTTTTGAATATTTAACATTATATTCAAAAATAAGTTTTCCATTTTTGAATATTTAATGTTCCTCTTTTTTAAAATTTTAATGTTTCAAAGTTGTTCTTCACCTGAAGATGACATTGATGTTGAAAGTATTTGTGTTGATAATAAAAACTGTTTAATGCCAATAAACAGTTATTTATTGGCATTAAACAGTTTTAATGAATAATATGTTGGCAATGTGATCTAATCATTTTTATATATCATCTTTTCCTTTCCAATAATTAGGGCGTATTCTGAAGATGGCCCAGTTGAACTTATTTGGATGCACACCTAATAAAACATGACCATTATTGTCTCCAGCAGTAAGTACAAATGAGGCATCCTAAAAACACAGGGTGAGAACAACACAATAAACATACAAATATGAAACAGAAATACCACAACAGCTATATGTGCAGGCCCATCTTTGGTACGTGCGAGGCCCTGGGCCAAGAAAAGCTTGGAGGCCCCCTTAAGGAATTCGTAATGGAGGGTTAATGTTCATAAATTTTTTCAATTAGTCTTCTCTTCTAAACATATTGTTATATTTATGTTTAATAAAATTTATCAAACATATCTTTTGATTGTTTACTGTTTATAATAATTTTATTACTTGTTGCTCTATTCAATTTTGCATATTTTCAAGGTCTCGAATGTTAGGAGGCCCCTGGTCCCAGGCCCGGTAAGCCCACGCCTAAAGACAGGCCTGTATATGTATGCCACGGACCCTGAGATATGATTAATTAGATAGTATTTTTTCTTTTAATTCACAGTATCTTATGGAGATGAATATTTAGTAATTTGGATGGATGAATTACAGTTTCCTTGTTTGAATCCTTTAGTCAAGGAAGAAGAAGAAATTTTACAATCCTGTCAAAAAGGCAGGATTTGCATTAGATATTATAAGAATATTATGGTCATGCAAACAATTAGAAATGATGGGTAAGTTGTCAAAAAGCAGGGATATACGCAATAAGACTATTAGGTAACATAAACTATTTCTACATAACTCCACTTTGCTATCTGTAACAATTAGAATCAAAGAACATTATAAACCAGTAGCAAAGAACAACAGTAATATAATAAACAAAAACGTACTTACTCATGCCTCTAACCGGTGTGTAGAAATACAAAAATAAATAATATAATGATAAATTTTGGCTGAAGAGTGTCTGAAGTCTAGAATGTATACAGAGATAATGTTTAATGAAGCATAATTCAAAATAAATCTGTATGCCTAATATATATGTTTAACCTATATCAGTTTCAACATGATAAGCCTGTACTATGGTAGCCAGATATTTATTTACTTTATTTACTTTGAAATATTGAACAGTAATATAATTCATTGCTGCAGATATGAGCATGGAAGAAAGAGATGAAGGTATACTGGGATGAGTATGAAATTATTTCGGAATGTAGATCAAATGTCCCACTGAGAGTTTTAGAGCAGATTTACATATACTGTATCACTAAACACAGAAAAGTTATAAAAGCCAATGATGTAAAATAAATATATTAGTGTTGGAAAATGATGTTAAGCAAACTAAATTTTAATTTTCAAAAACAAATTTCAGAAGAAAAAATCTTAATTTTTCACATACTGCTTGAATAAAAGATATAGCTGAAGTAAATATAAATATTTTACTAAACCTGATACATTCAATAACACTATTTGAATTGCCATATGTCATCGGGTTATAATTTTACATAGTAATTGTAATAACTGTATATGTTTGATAATTATGGATATATTTCTTGTTTTAAATGATTATTTGATATTTTTATCACTTATTGAAAAAGTTTATTCATTGAAAGATTTTTATGATAGTATTTTTTCTTTTAATTCACAGTATCTTATGGAGATGAATATTTAGTAATTTGGATGGATGAATTACAGTTTCCTTGTTTGAATCCTTTAGTCAAGGAAGAAGAAGAAATTTTACAGTCTGTGATAGTAAGTGATTTTGCACTGTAATTTCATTCTTCAAGTTGAATGTAACGAAAAATTTTTTATTAGTGTATTTGTTAATATTAATTATAATATGTAACAACAGTAGCCAAAAACGTGGTTTTCTAGCTACATACGCTGATGAACATTAGCAGGCATTTCATGCAACATAGCTGACTATTCATAAATTCTACATGAAAAGTTTAGTTAATAATATTACACTGTTTCTAAAACAATAAAACTGTGATGTGAGAAAGAAAAAACAAACTTAATATGACTGAAATCAAAATATGTATTAAAAGCAAAATATTCTGTCTCCACCGAAGCTGAAACCATCACTTTACAAAGAAGCAGCATGTAAGTAGGTCACAATGGGTCACAGGTGAGGGTCTACAATTCATTTCACAAAAGACCACCCGTTAACTTCCTTTGTGGACTCAGCATGAATTTGTGAAAAGGGTTAACAAAGTGGAAATAAGGTCTTTGTGTAGGGATATGAAACACAAAGATCTCATTTTTGACTCAGACTTGGTGTTGAAGAGACTGCTATTCATTTGCTCCTATAGCTGTTACCGCTAAAGCTCGAAAGTCGTTAATGTGTACATTACCTAGCTAATCTGCAGATTAACTAGGGTGATCTGTTAAAGTTGCTAAAATTGTTCTATTTCTCAAATTACTTAGGTAATCTGCAAATTATCTACTAGGCACTCGGTAAAGTGAAAATGAGATCTTTGCTGGAAGAACAGCAATGTTTCTGTACGCTTAAATTAACATAATGTTCTTTATTTATTCTAAAGAATCAAGTTAATACAATCAAACAATCAACAAACTAGTTGATAGAATCAATCCTCAACCAATTAAAAAACATACAAAAAATCAAATGGTTTAAAATATTAATACAATCAGGGAAATTATTATATAGATAACCTCCTATGGAATTTAGGGACTTTGAGTGTCTATCTGAACTGAGGGGACCGAGACGACTTCAACGATACCCTACTTTTGGACCGGAGATGAAAAATAATAAAGTTATCATACTTTTTCTGGTGATTGCATGATATAATTGTGCAGTTAATGTTACCTATGGTAAGTAAAATGACGGCTCGTCTCTGATTCCATCAAACAGAAGAAAGGAAACAGCAGGGACGCACGTTCTAACCTAACCTAACCTAACCTATTCTAATAATTTTCCAATTCTAATATTATCCAATTGTGCTTACTTATTAGTGCAGTCTAAAGATTGGTGGCACTTTGAATTTCATAGCAATTGGTTTCTGCGACAAGCACACCTATTTGTGGTACATTTATTTGTGGCAAAGATCTTATTTTCACTTTACCGAGTGCCTAGTAGGCAATGTGCGGATTACCTAGATACTCTGCACATTATCTAGGTAATTTGAGAAATGGAGCAATTTTCACAACTTTAACGGATCACCCTAGTTAATCTGCAGATTAGCTAGGTAATGTACACATTAACGACTTTCGAGCTTTAGCGGTAACATAGCAACTATTTTTTAAGTTTGATTTTTGAATAATGACCTTTGGTTATATAGAGATTTACTTTTAGTTTTTATGTTATTATTATATATTATTATATTATATTTATCTGTATATATGTTAACGACCAAACCCGATTTCAGGCCAAACTAGTTTATCCTACGCATGTCAGGATATACTAGTTTGGCCTAGGCTGAACTGATTTATGTACTACAAATAGGCATCAGTGTAAAAAAAATGATTTTGTGTAATTCGAAATGCCACCACAGTACACCCGGTGGTTAAAGTGTACCTAGGTAACCCCAAGGCAGTGCTTCGGTTAGGTTGGTTTGGTTAGGTTAACTACATTTTTAGTAGACGTTTCCTGTTTTTTCTTTTGTTCAAGAACTACTGTGAATCAATAACTAGTGACGTTAAACAATGGGCGGCCTGCCAGCAGCTCCCCTCCGGGAGGAGTCTGCCAGGAGCACGANTATTTATTTATTTAATTTTGCCTACATTTTTTGAACCCTTAATTAGAATTTTTTCAATTAATTGCAACTCATTTTTCTTTTGCGACATAACAATAGTAATTGTTTTAGCATTGTTTTGCACAAAAGATAATCAAATTTAAATTTATTTTAATTCTTTTAGTAATTTCATTAATTTTTGTTTCATAAATTTGCCCTGCTAAATAAATTTGCATAAATAAATTTGCTTTTTAAAAATTTTTAAAACTTTAATTTTTAGTGAGTTAACATTAATTGAACAATTGGGCTACCTAGTTATTATTAGTGATGTGCCAGATATTCGTATTTGTATCCGTATCCATATCCGCAGATATCTGAAAGAAAAAAAGATCTGTATCTGTATATGTTACTTTTTAGTGGATCTTTAACGGATCTTTTATCTTAATGAATTTCATTACTTATATGAAATTTTAAAGATAGGTAGCAATAAAATACTAATAACTTCAATTTAAATCACTTTTTATTTCTTAAAATCACATATTTGGCATATTCATATTGCAAAAATTGAATATTTATACATTAATTATAGTAAGTTATCAGTATAAGGTATTAATTTAACTATCTTTATAGTGAGATCAAACCTCTCATGCTAATTGAAATAATCATCATGGTTATATTATATTATATTATAATAATTATCCAATAAAATAATCACATTTTTAAAAACTTAAAAAAAATTAAATGTCATAATCAAAATTAATTAATGGTAAATTGTACTTCAAAAAGAGTGACTTGGCAGCTTTATTCCCCAAAAGTCTATTACCATGAGGATCATAAATAATTCTGCTGCACTGAAAAACTGCTCACTTGGAACACTTGTTCTGATACAGTGATCTATTATTATTGCTGTAATTTCACATACAACTGTTTGTACTGTGAAGTTGGAATCCCCCGAAATAGAATCTGTATAAAGACTTGAAATAGTTTAATTGGAAAATTATATCAATTTTTGTTACTTTATCCTGTCTGTCTTTGTGGTGAATTCTAATTTCGCACACTTTCACACTATAAACAAAAATACATGCAGTGCAAGTCAAAACACGTCGCATTACTAACGCAAAGCGCCAACTATCGGTCCAAGATCACATGTACCGGTGCCGACTGAGTATGAAAGTTGAGATCCATATCCATATCCGTATTTGCAGATCTACATTTTTAATGATCCGGCACATAACTAGTTATTATATATAATATATAATATATTTTGATCTACTCATTTCTATAACTAACAAGGAAATGTGACTAATCAGTTTCAAATTTGAATATACAGTAAACAAAATAATAAAACACTAAAACAAAATTACTGTTTTTCAAGTAACTATAGGTCAGTATCAGATATATTGGTCAAGAAATGCTATGAAATAAATTAAATACATATTATTTTGTGTAATTAATTTAAATGTTATTTTTCAAATTTTTGTTAAAACTATTTATAAAGAAAATTATAGCAACATCAGCATTTAAAATCAGGACAGAATTGTAAGAGGCAGAGGTCATTGCATGCCACCACACACTGCTTTGGAATATCATCCTTGTAAGATGGCACACTCCTTATAAGAGATACTAAAATAATTTTTGTTAATTATTAGGTGTAACTGTAGATGCCAGTTGTTCAATAATATTTTATGCATATATTCAGGAGGCTGCCAGCTACAAACTACAAAAGTTTCATTCAGATTTGTGCACCTTTCATGTAAATAAGTTATTGTCTATTGGTAATAACATAGAATAAGTTTTATTAATTTTAAACCATTATCATACAAAACTATGCTTGTGATTTGCTAATTTCAAAAGCTACATGTTAATTAATCATACTTTTCACTTACAAAATTTGAACAGTTTTTACAAAGCACTTTTACAAAAGAAGCATATATCTGTTTTCTAAATATTATTTATTAGAGAGACTTTGAAACTTAAACATTATTATCTATCTGTAAAAACAAGCGAAACTACATATCATCATTCCTAGATAAAACTGTATTAAAAAATGTATGATATAAGCAAATGATAAGTGTTTTATGTATCATTGTTTTTTGTTTTTTTTTTAGATATTTTAGATACTGTTTTATTAACTTTATTACATCTAACATGACTGTCAGCATACATTTCATTAGCATCAATATTCAATAAAAGTTTACAAGGATAGTGTTTAGCTAAGCATGTTTATTAGAAATTTTGAATTCTGATTCTGACTTTTCTGCCTTCAGAACAGAAAAGTATATAATGTTCAGTACATTAAAAGAAAGTTACATCAATATTATAAAATTTTATATACATTTTAAATGTTATTTACATGTTTATACAAGCTGTTTTGAAGATGGAGAAAGTTTACTCTTGAGAACTTTAATAATGTGTTTTTAGAAAAATCATTAATTAAGCAAGTTTGATTTCTTGAAATGAATCAATAAGTTTCTTTGATATTAAACTTAATTTCTTAATTGTTGATATATTAAAAATTTATTGTTTTTCTGTGTGAATTTTTCAAGTAAATAGTAAAATTGTGAAAAATTCATACATAAAATGAATAAAATTATTTTGTTTACTTTGTTTTCTGAAAACGTAAAATTAATTATATGTTGTGATATTTCAATATTTTAATTTTGATTTATAATGATTTTGTTTTTAAAATTTAACATTAAGCTTAATACCAGCAGATAGTAATTTCAGTATTTATATACCTATCCTAGTGCAATATAGAGTTGCAGAATATGTTTAATCACACAAACAAGACTGAGAAAGTTTATGGTAGAAAAAATATTATGATAATAGCTGCAAAAACAGTAAGATAAAATGGAGTAGCATCTTGGCTAAACCTATAGACATTAATTGAGAAAATTTGTTAAAACTCAGGGAAACTGATTTAGAAGTGAAATTAGAATGTTGTTTATTTTGTTTTAGTCTCTTGTTATATTGTTGCCTACATACACTATTATGTGTTTGTGCAGTAGAAAAAAGTTGCTCTTGCTTACCAAACCACAGTTTTGATTCTTACTAGTGATGAGCAATATTTCATTACCAGTGATTTAATTGCCATTGCTAAAAGTCATCAGTATCACCAGAGTCGGTAGATATACTGGTCCTTGCACTAAGCTCTCCAGTAGGATTAATATCTCAGGTTGCTGATGCTGGCATGAGCATTGTTCTTTTGTGAGAAGTTTATTTATCTATTTGGTTAGTAGGTAAATTTCCCAATTTTCAAGCATTTGTTTTTCAACTCTTTTCTACTGTTCTTGTCAAAAAATCTTATTTGTAATTACATTTTTAATTTTATATCATGTATAAAGAAAAAAGGTGTATTTGGTTTATAAAAAAATTAATAAGATGATTTTAAATTACAGATGAGGATGTGAATAAATCAAAAATGGTTATATTTTCAATTTAATTTATTCAGATTTTAAATAGATATCTGTTTAAAACTGTTGAAACTAATATCTCAAATATTGTAGTAGAAATAACAGAGACTTATTACACTGCTACTGGTAACATAAAAATGACACTTCTTTCATCAAAATGCAATCTTCTGTCATTTTAATGTTACCAGTAGCATTGTGATAAGTCTCTGTTATCTCTACTATAGTATTTGAGATATTAGTTTCAACAATTTTCAAGACAAGAAGCTCTTTTGTAATGTTTAAAACTGTTATGTTGCTACATGTGAATGAAAGTTTTGTACATAATACTCTTATATAATATATCTGTTTAATAAATAGGTAATGATAAAATAAGTAAATAAATTTGCATATTACTGTTTTATTTTATTACATATGTATGACAATTAAGAAAACCATAGCTTATCCTCTGATACATTTAAATAGTCATAGATATTCAATTCAGATAAAGACAAACTATTTTTTTAATACTGTAATTTATTAATTTTAACACTACATAAAGTGTGCTATACAATTTTACTTGATTTAGTACAGTGAGAAAGTATTTGGAATGAAGTAGTGTTGTACTTTTGAAACAAGAATTTACATTTCTTATGATACTCACATTGGCTATACATAGTTTGGTAATTTATATAAAATTCTGCGCTATCAAATGTAGAATATGAATGAAGATTTAATGATGGCCTACTATTCCTGTCCATTTTGTTTATATAGGTTTAAAATATCACTAACATATCTTTCTTTTAGTCTCCATGTCATCCCTAATCACTATCGCTGTCAATATCTAACAATACTGTTTGAAACTATTATTATCTTACATTTACCTATTTTATTTGTCAACATTAACTTATCATCCTCTAATCATATCTAAGTTATTATGTGTTTGTAAATATGTTGAATATGTTGTTTAAATAGTTGGAATTTCCTCTTTTTCCTTTAACAATCTATATTTGAAATCCAAGAACTAAATTTATTGACTTTTAATCCCCCTCTTTAATTAAGCTATTCCTAACTTTTTTGGCTCAACTTAATCTCTTTCTATCTCATTAATAAACACTGTGAATAACATATCATAGCTCTTTTCTCATTGCAAACTACAATAATTTACCTAATATTAATAAATAAAAAAAGATATGGGCTTAGCCTTGATAGACTCCAAACCAACCCTAAATCCTAAATCTCTTGTTTGTAACACTTTAAACCTATCCTATCTTAACACAAGGTTTAACATTTCTATACATTTCCATAATTAAATGTATATAATTCTCATCATTCCCATTTCTTCCTGATTCACAGAATTCTCAGGAATCCCAAAGACATCCCATACTAATAATGTATATACAGGCTTAACTATAAATTTTTATATGTTTTCTTGTCCTTAATGAAAACCCCAAAAATATTTAAAAATGAACACAAATTATAAGCAAAAAACAAACAATCTAATCAATTTAAAGTCTAAAAGTGACAGTTAATAGAAATATAAATATTAACAACATTTACGAATAAATAATGTTCAAAACTGGATTAAAATAATATTTATAAGCAGTCCTTTAAAAAAGACAAAAGAAATAACTGAGTTAAAAACAAGAAAATCTTATATATTAAAGGAATTTCGAATGCTGATCTCCCTATTGCTCCAGCCAAACTTAAGACTATGTGTGATCATAGTGCTTGAAGTGGCAGAAATATTTATTAAACCCAGAATAGTAGCATTACAGCTATTGGTAGTACAAGGACCAATATATCTATCAACTCTGGTATCATCAGTGACATAATATTTCAGTACTGGAGATCAGGAATTTTTGTAACTACAGTGAAGAACCAACCATAACGATATCATCTGCAGTTAAAAAATTCATGTGATTACATAAACAGAGTTGTTGAGAGCTTGTCGGATCAGGGGATAGCCAACCCTTTCAGCCCTTTTGTTTTTTCGAAGAAATGGAATACCGTATTTACTCACATATAAGACAAAGTTTTTATCCATTTTTCACTGCTTCAAAAACCTTGATCGTCCTAAAGACACAAGCAAAGGATTCTTTGTGTTTTTGTATAATTTTTATAAACTATGTATTTGCATATTTTACCAGATTCTCACCTTCTGGTGTTTAAAAACAAAAGTATTTTATCTGGGTTGTTTAAATCATTCTTGTGTATTGCCAGGAGTAAAGATGAATAGCAATAGAAAAATAAAGCTTTTGAATTGAATTCCAAAATTACATGGGAGCTCGATATAAGTTTTAATCCATCCCACGAGAAAATATGGTTATTCAGTAATCAAAATTCAGAGAAACTCATAAGTGTAATTGACAAAGAGTGAATTTGACTGTTAAGTATTGGCAAAAAAGGTTCCCAGTTGTACAGCTTTACATGAACAAATTATGTTGTTGATTTTACAAGATTTTTTGTTGAAGTTTAAAATGCCAGTAATTTTTGCGGGACAATGTATGCATTTGTGTGCATTTGATATTTTATTTGTTATTAAATGAAATAAAATTAGAATTGTATTAATTAATTAATTAATTAATCAATTTTTCTTTATACAAATAACACTTACGTAAAACCTGGTAACCATTGAATGCCGATATGTTCAAAAGGAAATTATTCAATTTACAACGTCCAACTTCATTTTTGCACAATAACCTGAGGAAGAGCCCATAAGGGGCCTCGAAAACATTAGCTACCCTAGTATGCAACCACTCCGGTTACCTGGTTTTACGTGAGTATTATTTGTGAAGACGAATAATAACTAATTTTTTTAATTTTAATCTTTAATGTCACACCTCATCCTATATGTGAGATCATCTTATATTTGAGTAAATATGGTATGTAGAATGTTTATTCTATATTCAGTAAAACCTGCTTAATTTGACCACTTTGAGCTGGTCCTTACAAAATAATACACTTTTCAATAGGAATATATCTGCACAAAGTGACTACTGTCTATTGTGAATAGTGACCACTACGGTCATGTCCCAAGATAAGAAATCATCTTGGGTAAAGTGACCATTAAATAGAAACATAAAAACCAAACAATTTTAAAGAATGTAATTCAATTTGTATTGATCACATTGCAAATACAGTATAAAACATTTGAAATCATCATACTTTGTGGATAAGAGGTTTAAATGAAATTTTACATAATCTTTCCAAATATTTATTTTGGAAGCTTGTGTAATAGAAATAGTACTTTGAAAAATTTTAAATAATCACAAATTGAAAACATTAGAAATGCAGTGCAATTTTTAGCAGCTGCATTAGCAGAAAATTTATAAATTTCCATTATGATAATAATCATGGGTCACTATCAAAGTTTCCCTTGTCAGTGTTTTATATTTTGACTTTGTCTACTGAAGTGAGCTAGCTTTGTGTGTTCTTTGTTAAATTTCTGTGTGTGGATTTTTAATTCAAAGGCGAGTTTAATTTTTTCTTTCTTTTTTTCAATAACTCCTAAGTTTCTTATGCCAATATATCAAGGCAAGAAAATTATAATAATAAACAATGCTTTTTGTCCACGACTATAAATTAGACAGAGTTAGATAACCTAATAAATAGGGTATAACAATTTGCAGGGCTTATCACACCAAGGCCGACTGAAAGAAGGACCAGAACTTTTATAAAAAAAGGTTGGTCTTTAATAATCACATTTCAAATTTAGGTAAGTATGCATTTCAGGTACAAGGACCCTTCATCAGCTTACAAACACATGGTAACAACATAACAAATACAATACCAATAACCTGCCAATACAACAGGATAACCAACATATGCAGTGCACTGCATTTACAATTTCTCAATGTAACCCATACACTAAAACTAAATATCAAGTATAAATTAGAATACAATGACAATGTGGTATAACATATTATCTGGAACTAGTAAATGTCTTAGTTTCTCCTACATTTTCCAAATTCTGGTAGACGGTTACACTATTAATAATGAATATTGTTAAGTATATTAAAAAAACACAAAAAGGGGAAAGGAAGCTAACAATAAACTTACTCTTATTAAAACCAATTGGTCTCCATATTTTAATAAAAACAAAATACATCTAATCTATAAGCCTTTGTGAAGTCAACTGCACTGTCACACTGCATTTTACAAAGTGATGTGACTATACTCCCTACATCTGTTCAGCATCTGTTTCAAGGTTAAGTGAAAACGATGTCAATCCACCCCTCATGTAGCTTCAGTCCCACGTTGTTATTAATTCTGATGTCTTCCTGTATTTTCAGAATTTCTAGGTGTTCCTGTAGTCTTCTTTTTAGTTGATTGTTTTCTGTCATAATACACTTGATGCTATCTTTTAAAATTTCACAACCTTCAGTGTTGCAATGTTGTGCCACTGATGATGATATNTCTTATTCCACACACTAATTTCATTTGAAAATAGTAGGCAAGCCAACAAAACAATTTTTGCATTTTTACATATATACAGAGCCATTTTATCATGAAAATGTCGAACAAATTTTTTATTGAAGTCTTTATATTTAACTTAGGCATTGGCCTTTCTCTTTTAATAATGTTTTCTTTTTTATTATATGATCTTGAGCCAAAACTTTTTTAAAATAAATTTTCAATATTGCAATAATATTCCGAAATGCTAGCCACGATATAAGGGCTAAAATTAAAAATAAAATTATAAAAACTTACTTGGTGAAATAAAATATAATGTGGTGGATATACATACCTGGTACAAAATATTCTTCAATTGTATGAATATACTTTTAAAGAAAATTATAAATATAGCTCTGTAAAGAAACATATATAAAAATAACATAAAATTTTCTTTACTTTATAAATCTTAACCACTTAGTCAAATAGCTCCCTACGAGTGGAATCAGAGACAATCCTGCTAGGTGTGCACTGCGTGCATGCACACGGGCTGCCAAATCCCGAGGGTGCCCATACCGGTCAATGTCAAATGCCTCTTTTCTCGCATCACTAGCATATCTCAAAGGACGTGACAGGGTTGTAAATTTTAAACGTTTCTCACTATAGCTGTAAAAATCTAAATACGTTAAACTTAATGGTCATTTGTTTTCTAACTAATTCGTTTTAGGACTAGGTGTTGTCCACAGAAATTTCCAAAATTTACAAATTCTCAATCACTCTCGTTAAACTGGAAAAATTTCTGTCTTTATTACATCTAATATTTCGAAGAAATCAGTCTCCACTGTACTCGGCTAGAGATGGTTCAGATAAGCTTTTGTTTAAGTAAAATTTCAGCTCTTTCATCATGGTTTTGTTTATGTCCCCAATTCCCTAATCACTTAATTATTTAACTACTTTTTAAGTAGAATTAAGTCAAACTGGTTACTTTGTACTCGAATATTTGTAGTCTTGGGAAAAAGTGGAAAGACAAATTTTTATGACAACGGATACTTACGGTAAATCGTAAATTTAAGGAAAATAAATTCAAGAGCTTTTTCTGTACCTGGTGCATCTCTCTCATTCATTAAATTTAGTTGTAAATGATGCTACCAAAGTTACTTTGGTAGCATCATTTACAACTAAATTTAATGACAGTAACAGTTAACTTTTTAACATTGTATAAGAATAATGACAGTTTAACTAAATTTAATGACAGTAACAGTTAATTTTTTAACATTGTACCAGATTTTTTTCTACATCCTCTTATAGATGGGGCATACAAAATCATAATATCACTGGTTTAACATTGAAATCCGTAAGTAATATAAGATGGGAGAGCAGAATAAAAGCAAAATAAATATATCAAATATTTTAATGGATTTTTTTTAACTTCTGTCAACTATACAGAAGTATCATAAAAACATACCAGAAATTCTTATTGGTTGGGTTAAGTTATAAATCTACTCATGATTCACGTAATCAGGCGAGAGCAGCCAAATATCTAGCAGGCGGGCTGCTAACAGCCCAGAACTGGTCCTGGATAGAATTGGATGCGGTATACGTGTAGCATCCACCCAAGATCCTAGGCTTCCATTAGCTAAACCGGGTGAGGTTGGTGCTCCGTAAAGCGCATGCGCAAATCTGGCTTTTTGGATGCTGACAATACAGTGCTTCCACTCTGCCACTAATATTCGAATATACAATAGCAATCTTATTTTTTTTTCATGTGTAGTATAGAAATTTGTAATAAGATACATAATGCAGTTATAATAAAATATTGTGCGATTATTTTCATATAATTAAAATTAATATGTATTTATTTTTTAGAAAATACAAGGGAAGCAGCACATCCACCGCTTCCATGATGGCACGCCACTGATAAAGCAACTCAGGATTGATAAATTTCTCATAAAAAATTTAATTTGTTTCATTGTATTTTCTTCTGAGTTTTCATTTAGACTACTGTATATTCAATTGTTTTTTATGTTGATTTTACTTTCCCAGCTATTATGTATACATAACACAAGATGAGGTAAAGATCTAGAAATGAAATTTGGCATGGCAGCTTGTGTATAAGGGACATCGATGCTATTAAATTTTGGTTCTTAATTAAAGATAGACAGGATGGAGACATAGAAGGAGTCATGTGTCATATCTCGAGTGGGGTCAGACTTAATGAAGATGTTATGCATTATTATCGTTTACAATTTTATATGAAACTGATTACTACCCTCAAAATTAAGCTTTATATTGTAATTAAAAAATATAAAAGTTATGAGATTACTTAGAGAATAATATCAATAGCAGGGAAAGCTATGCAACTCATTGCTGGATTTTTTTGTATTTCATATTAAATTTTCTATATTTGGGCTTTTTGCTTATTTCTACTTAACTGATTTCATCAAGAACACCTACATCCCTCTTTCTGCATAAGGTGACCACATGGAGCTTGTCCCTTCAGTGGTCACATTAATAGCGGGTTTCACTGTATTCAAAATTGAATTCTTGTTTACTTGTTTATCATGGAAGAATGGCTGAATCAATTTCTATTCACATAAATATTACTACTGTAATTATATTTTTCAGAAAGTTATAAACTATTTTGAAATAGATTAAATTACCAGTATTCAAAAGAAATAACTTCTATTTATTACTTAATTTATGTATTTATTTGAATTTTTTTTTACAGGACAAAAGCACAATTGAATTTTTTTGTGATTATATTAAAAATGATAAGCTTGAAAGTTTATACTCTGCGTACCTGGTTTTGGCAGACAAGAATGCAGATGGCATATTTAGTATTAAATGCAAGAAAATTGCAAAAATGTATTCAGAGTGTTTAAAATCCTTTCAGACTGAAAAATTAGAAGATAAAGATGATTTTCTAGAAGACTTTCCAGATTTCTTAGACAAGAAATTACAAACCAATACTTATCTTTCCTACAAAATTGTAGGTCAACTGTATCGACGTTGCCAAATAATGCATGCAGATTTTGAAAATTTTGTAAATTCAGAAAATACTTCACATCTGACTCCTGATCAAGATTTAGATTATCATGGAAGAGAAAATTATGAAGAATCTGCCAACAAAGCATTACTGATGTATCATAACAAATTATCTGAAATTCTTGAGGAATATGGAATTGAAACTGAGGAAGAACTGGTATCTAATTCCATTAGAAAACTGCATATACAAAATAATAAAAATTTATGCAGTACATCCTTAATTCAATTTAGAATAAAGATGTTAGTAGATCAGATGAGAAGGGAATTTGTTAAAGAATTTTTAAAGAAAACAAGTTTTACTGTACTTAACAGCAAAATAATCAATATTCTTTGTACCAGTAAATACAAAGACAAAGTATTTCAGAAAGCCTCAGCATGGTATATGGCAACATTTAATCAAGTTGGCAGAAGAAAATATTTTGGATTGCCATGGACTATTTATGAAATTTTAAATAAACTTAAATCCTATAATCAGTGTAAATCAAATAGGAACAGAAGCTTAAAATTCCAAACAAAATTAGACAAGATGTTGAACTTATATTGTCCAATTCAGTGTGAGGATGATAAACATAAAGCTGTCATCAAACTGATGCATGATTTAATTTATTATGAAATATTCCAATCAAACAAAATCACTCAGAATGAAACTGAAAATCTTATAATTGAAATTATTTCTCATATTTTCCAGATTTTGTCACCGTATTCCTTAGATATAGGCAAGAAACCTTTGGCATCTGAGATTTTATTGATGCTGTTAGAAAGAATGTCATGGTTGCTGTTTGAAAAAAATTCCTATTATCAAGCATCTTCTAGTCATTTCTTAAATAGTCAAACTCTTGGAAGATTAGCATTTGAAGTGCTGCTAAACTTAGTTTGTTTAAACAATCTAGACTATTTTAAAATGAGAGATTCCAAAATAGAAATATTGCAGAAGGCTACTTTTAGGCTCTCGCTTGATGACAATGAATTGTCAGAGAGATTCTCTCATTATGGTGGCAAAATCAGTCAATTAATGATGGATTGGACAAACGTTGATAGTTTTCAATACAGATTTAAAGAATCTAACAACAAATTCTTTTTGTTAGTAAGAGTCATTGGCAGTAAATATGCAATAAATTATTGCAAAACAGTAATTATGCAAAAAGATTTTGCTGAAACAATAGCATTTTGTATATCTTTAGATAATACTTATGACTAAACTAAGAACAGAATGGTTCAAAGTTATATTTTCAGGAACTGAAAATACAGTATATTTAATTTATTTTTATGTACAGAGTATTCCTAAAGTCTGTATGTGNGTGTAAGATCTAGTTAAAGAGGACGTCTTTTATTTTATCTACAACTATTATTTTATATTTTATTTTATTTATAATAGTCGCAGCTCACAAAAGAATTTTATTCCTCTATTTACAAAAGGATTTCACTCCTCTTAACCGTAGTAAAACAAGAATTTATTCAATATGTCGGTAATTTATAACGTTAAGAAAAACTTAAACTGTAAATTGTAGGACATGACCAATATTATAAAGAATAATATAATAAATAATATAAATTTCATGATTTTAACCCCGTATAAAGGTCGTTACACCTATATCAATTAATCAAGCCGTACTTCTAATAAGTTACTGTGTCATTTTAGTAGTATGAATTGCTTATAAATTACATTTTTATGTCGTGTTGAATAGCATTCGTTGAGTTTAAACTGGTTATTGTTATCAGACCCTATGGTGGGGGGGTCAGCGAAGTTATTTGGTTCGGGTCTTACATTTACAAAACCCTAAAAATATTCGAGAAGAATCTTTAATTTTGTTCAAATTTATACAATTCTTAATATACTGAGGTCTCAAATAGGTAAATGAACCAGGCCTCTTTTGACCTGTAAGAGGCTCTAATTGTAATAAACGTGTAATAGTTTTAATTTTGTTTTTTTTTTCCTCCCTTTCAAACTCAAAATATGTTCGTCTCTTTACTAATGGTTGCATACGTAAGCAGAGGTTTTTAGAGGTTGAAAGAGGCCCGGCCATTTACCTTTTACAAACCCCCAATTTATAAAAATAACAAAACAATGTTAAAAAATGGTTGCATACGTAAGCAGAGGTTTTTAGAGGTTGAAAGAGGCCCGGCCATTTACCTTTTACAAACCTATAATTTATAAAAATAACAAAACAAATATTTTTCTGAAATTTGTCTTAGTTTGAATTCTTTCTACCCTATGGGACTAACAGGGTCTTTTATATACCCATTTTGGGGTTAGTCAGGTACACGTTAGGGATGATCAAGTGATTAGCAATGAGATCCCAACGTATCTGGATAAATCAGTTACCCATAAAAATTTTGAGTCAATTTAAGTGCAGCTCTTAATCTCTCAGAGCAATGGCTAATTAAATCCTTTCAGGGCCTTTCTACATAATTTTGTGGATAACATTTAATTGAACCTACAAAATTATTTCTAAATTATGACATACAATTGTAACAGCAACATTGCTTTAATTTTGCAGTTTTGGAACACACTTCTTGTGCCTATAGGGCAATACAGCACTGCTCAGAGCATCTGCTAGTGCCTCAGCCATCTAGCCAATATACTTTGAATCAGTGGCCTGCCGTGACATTTTATGATATGGAAGCTGTGTTTCTGTAAGAAGTCGACATCCAGGGGCAATCAGTCAATTGCGCGTCAGTGATGGTCTAGAGTCCATTCGTATCGTTTATTCGATAAGCCAGTAAAAACTGTAGACTTCTCTAAATGCATTTTTAATATCACAATTACATTCCGAATCGCTAGCCACGATATAAGGGCTACAATTAAAAATAAAATAATAAAAACTTACTCGGTGAAATAAAATATAATGTGGTGGATATACATACCTGGTACAAAATATTCTTCAATTGTATGAATATACTTTTAAAGAAAATTATAAATATAGCTCTGTAAAGAAACATATATAAAAATAACATAAAATTTTCTTTACTTTATAAATCTTAACCACTTAGTCAAATAGCTCCCTACGAGTGGAATCAGAGACAATCCTGCTAGGTGTGCACTGCGTGCATACACGAGGACTTCCGAAACCCGATGGTGCCCATACCGGTCAATGTCAAATGCCTCTTTTCTCACATCACTAGCATATCTCAAAGGACGCGACAGGGTTGTAAATTTTAAACTTTTCTCACTATAGCTGTAAAAATCTAAATACGTTAAACTTAATGGTCATTTGTTTTCTAACTAATTCGTTTTAAGACCAAGTGTCCTCAGAAATTTCCAAAATTTACAACTTTTCGGTCACTCTCGTTGAATTGGAAAAATTTGTCTTTATTACATTAATAATATGAAGAAATCAGTCTCCACTGTACTCGGCTAGAGATGGTTCGATTAAGCTTTTGTTTAAGTAAAATTTCGGCTCTTTCATCAGGGTTTTGTTTATGTGCCCAATTCCCTAACCGCTTAATTATTTAACTACTACTTAAGTAGAAATAAGTCAAAACCTGTTACTTTGTATTCGAATATTTGTAGTCTCGGGAAAAATGTGGAAAGACAAATTTTTATGACAAACGTATAGATAAATCGTAAATGAAAGGAAAATAAATTCTAGAGCTTTTTCTGTACCTCGTGCATCTCTCTCATTCATTAAATTTATTTGTAAACGATGCTCTCGAAGTAACAGTTAATTTTTTAACATTATACAAGAATTGTACACGTTTTTTTCTACATCCCCTTAGAGATGGGATATACGAAGTCGTAATATCACTGGTTTTACATTGAAATCCGTAAAATAAAATCGGAGAGCGGAATAAAAATATCAAATATTTTAATGGATTTTTTTAACTCCTGTCAACTATACAGAACTATCGTAAAAACACACCAGTAAAGTCTTATCGGTTGGGTTAAGTTATAAATCTATTCGTGATTCGCGTAATCGGGCGAGGGCGGCCAAATATCTAGCGGGCGGGCGGTTAACAGCCCGGAACCGGTCCTGGATAGAATTGGATGCGGTATACGTGTAGCATCACCCAAGATCCTAGGCTTCCACCGGCTAAACCGGGTGAGGTTGGTGCTCTGTAAATGCACTAATCTAATGCTGACGATCAGTGGCGTAGTGTGGGTGTCAACCGCCCGGGGCAAAAGAAAATTTCGCCGCCCCCTTATTTAGGTATCTCAATTTAAACAAAAATTCAGTTTCGTCACAGAATAAGTAATGAAAAATTCCGTGCTAGTGTTGCCACCTTTTTAATATCGCTGACCCGGACGGCAGGTGAGGTTTGTTCGAACAGAAGTTCCTGACGCATGCGTATGTCATTTTGCAATGCGAAAAAAAATGTGCAGTGCATGCCGGTTCAGTTAGCGATTAGGGACGAGCAAAAAAGAAAAAAAGGTCAACAGGTTGTGCACGAAATCCAGGACTGTCCGGATGATGACACTTTTCGTGCTCATTTCAATTGGTCCGAATCGTAGGTGCGACGAAAATATGTGATGAAGTGGTTCAAGTTTTTACAAGATATTATTATTATTATTTATTGTGAAATTTTGCCGCCCACTAAAAAGTAATTTTGCCCCCCGGGGCGGGCCGCCCCTGCCGCCCCCACTACGCTACACCATTGCTGACGATACAGCACTTCCACTCCGCCACTAATATTCGAATATATAATTACTGTATGTTTTTGCCTGAAAAGTTACTCAACTTGTTGCTGGATTTTTAAGTACAAAACGCATTTAAATCATACCTAGTTGATCAGATAATTGTACTCAAAGGGTTTATGTTTTGTAGAAAAAGTGCTTGCATCAGACGCATATATTCTAACTGATAAATTGTAACTCGTTGCTCCTTTTTGTCCATAACAATATAAAATTTATATTTTATATTATATATATTATATTATATATTTTATATTAAATAATAAAATTTATAGAGTGAAATGGAGCGTCGGGCGTATGTATGTGGCCAGGGAAAGTAAGTTTTCTCGTATATACGTAAAAGTGTGCTTGAATTTTATGAATATCGAAAACGAAACCGAATCCTTGGTTGCCCCGGTGAATAAGTGCTTTGCTTACTGTGCTACTGGATTTGCTTATCAACGAATGACAATTGAAAATGGCTGTCTATAGTCAGTAAAACTATTAAACGTTTTTGTGCGACTAATTTTTTGGAAATGAGAACAAATAACGTAAGTTAAATATACAACTGAGACTGAAATTACATGTTTTGTATCTATATTTACCTCTTAGTTTAAGTTATTGATCGATTAGTATCTTTTTACCTTCAATTCCAATTCCGAAACTTACCAATTAAACGGAAGTCTTACTTCCATTTAATTGTTAATGATAAAGTACAGTACTGTAGTATAATTTTCAAATAATGTATCTTTATTGGATAAACAAATACCTTAACTATTTTCATCGTTTAATACCATGTGGAGATGTAAATTGGGTCCGCCATACTGAATGCTAGTAAACAGCGAGTTATTAATTTTGCTTAGTAGCGACGTCATGGCCGGATGGACGACTGATTAAATCATGTCAATTTGTTATTTTGGGGCATCCAAGAACTAAATCTAAATCCCAGAAATTTTTCCATGAATGGTCTGTTCCAGATATTACGGGCACTGTCCCTGACCGTCTTGTGGACCTGGCAGAACCCACGAACCTTGATTAAAATAAAAACGTAAAATAATAATTAAAAAAAAACACTGTGGAACAGATTTACGATGAATGTGCTTGTTACTCAGTGTCAAATCATAGTAGATTTTTTTTAAAAAAAACATCTTAATTCTTTGATGAATAATCAAAAATTCTGTTTGAATCATGATAGATTCACATATTATATGATTACTTTAATCTTTCGATTAATTGCATTTTCGGTAACTTTTGCTTTATAATAATTAATACGCAAATTGTACAGATAAATTAATTTATACCAAGTATTCACGAATAAAAACTTGATTTATTTCAAATTATAGTAATAGAAGAAATTATTAACATTATTTAAATTTCGTTTTGGTTCTGTCAACAATTAAAACAATGGTGTAAGTATGGCTTTATGATTAGAGGAAGTAAAAGGCCCATTCGCAATGAAAATTAAGCGTAAACACTAAACCTTGTACCTCTGTTATTTAATGTAACCATGCAACCATTCACAATGAGTTACGTAAGTGTGACTTCAAACTTAATTATAAGACATTAACATAATAGTTTCTTTATGGGAAAATGATAGCATTAATATTAAGATATTTATATAAATAAATAGCTTGGAGTTTGCAAAGTTTAAAAGTTTACAAACTCTTAAGTTTTTTTCGTAATTTTAAAACAAGAAACAATCGTAGTGGTTAAGAAATTCCCATTGTTCAATTTTTCTCTGGTTTAACGGATGAATCCCCTATTATCTATTGCTCGCACTTTTAAGTTTTTCGATGCAAAACATCTAAGATGTATGCTTCGGAATATTTATATCTATAAACTCACAGCTCTATCATTCAATCTATTTCATCGCCGACCACTATATTAAAATAATATAAACTTTTATTTGAATTTTATTTTTTAAAGTGCACTATTGGCCCCCTAAGAATTTGGTCACTTGCATGCACATTCATATAATAAAAACTATAGTGTTTTAAAGTTACAGAACAACTTAATCTGTTATATCAAATATAAATTTTTTCATACGTACTCAAATTCACAATGATTCATACGCATATACACTACTATAATATTAATTTTCCAGATTTGTACTGGTTTTCTGCTCGAGTTTTTAGCGTAACACGTCTTTATACAAATCCTGGATGCTAATGTCCGCGGATAACGGATTATGCGGGTAATTTAGTAACTTTGTTCGGTTTTATATACTTGTTCATCTTTATAAATATAGAATTTATAAGTAATGTAAACTCACTTTTTAAGCATTATGATAGTAAGTGACACTCAAATACAGTATATAGCAGACATGGTCAAATACGGCTCTTTTTGGGTTACATGCGACTCTTGCTGAAAGTGTTAATTTCTGCTTTTTATTATTATTTTTACAATTTTATTTCCACAATTTTGTGAAAATATGTTTCTTAAAAAAATTCAATATTTGTTTTATATTATATTTATATTATATAATAAAATCGCGGTATAGAACTGCGGTACAGAATAATAAAGTACAGAACTGCTGCTCCCATGCATTTTGCAAAACCTACATTTCGGCTCCCACTGAACTTTTGCTTGTCCACCCCTGGTATATAACATATTGGTGAAATTTTGTTCCTGTGATTTAATTAGTGTTTAATTGTTAAGTCATTCTTTTAGCCAAGAATTTTAGTAGGCCTATTTCCTTTAATAATAAAGCTTAATATCTAAATTTTTAGAAATACAAAATTCCTTCCCGAAAAAGTAAAATATTCCTTTGAAAAAAAAAATATTCCGTATTTTAATTGCAAGACAAATATGTTGAAGAAGAATTCGTATTTGAGGCTGTCTATAAATTTTGTTCGCATTTTTCTTGAAATTTTTACTCCCTTCCCTCTTGTCTCAGTTTGTCTAAGTTTCTTTAAACTTTATTTTATTTTGTTTATTACCTGAATTTGTAGAACGTTTTCAAATGAATTCAATACAAATGTGCATTATTGTTAAGAAAGGAATGTGATAAACTGTAGCTCAACAACATGTAACAATGTGTGCTGATTTGCATTCGTTCCACTTTCCTCGCCCAGCATGAAAATACGCCGTTTGCAGAAATCTGCCAACTGGGCTCGGGATCTGCGGTCGGGCAATATTTTATTTGTTCTATAAAATTAACGGCGAAAGAGGCCGCTCTATCCCGGTTTCCATACAATATCTCGATGGTCCTGCTTGTGATCCAAATTAGTATCTAAGTGATAAATGTAGGCAGGGCCGGCTCGTTCATATAGGCGAACTAGGCAATGGCCTAGGGCGCTTGAATTCTGGGGGCGGCATGGCGAAAGTACATGCATAAATTACAATAAATAATGGAAAAATGAATGTTTTTTTTATCACAATTCTTTCTCACGTGTTAACCCGTGAGTCTCCATTTTGAAAGTAGCACCGTAGTCTCACGATCGCGATATTGCATGCTGCATCTATATATATAAAAATGAATGTATGTCTGTGTGTGTGTGTGTGTGTGTGTGTGTCCTTCATGCATTACCACACCGTTTATCCGATTGCCGTGAAACTTTGGGAAGTTGTTTAATATACTCCAGCGAAGGTTTGTGGCATAGTACAATTGCCATGAAACTTTGGAAAGTTTTTTAATACCCTCCCGCGAAGTACATTTATCCTACGATAGATGGCGCGCGTTTACACGAGCATTCGAGCACAGTGTGTTCGATCGATTTCAAATTGTGAAGACCATTTCCCCCTTCAAAAAATATCTCTATATATGCATTTGTGAACTGTTATTTACGATATTTGTAATAATTTTTGTTTAATCACTTTATTTCAACTTTTTTTTGCTAATTATGTATTCGCTCGAACTTCGTTAAAACCTTAACTGTACCCCGAACAACAACTGAAGTTGTAGGAAGAAATTCGCGTATTTTACCAATCTAGGTATCCCCCTTTTCCAAATTTTAATATTGACTCAAATTACAATAAAACGGTTTATTATCCAACTATCAGAAATTTCACAACATGCCAAGGAAGAGAGGAAGGAGCAATTAAATAATTAAAATTATAAAGGATTAAAAAATACATATATAAAAATGGGAAATATTGCACTTCTGACAATTGCTGCAAGTGTATGAGCTAAATTTGGAGAATCCATGCTTCTCGCATGGACAACTGTATGTGGCTGGCTCACGCGTCGGAAAACCTTCTGATTTATTCATGTATGCACCAGACGGAAAAACAAAAAATATCGTGTATCCACAAGCACTCCAATAAATAAACAGAATTGAAACGACACTTTGAAATGTTTTCCCAATGAAAATGAATAATAATAATAATAAGTTTCAATAAAAATGATAAAATGTAAATTTAATTTTATCATAACGAGTTTGCTTGAATTTCGTTTCTTCTGAGATCGCAGCAATGCGCGACGGTAAGCTAGTATTGAATAAAAATTAGATACTCTATTTTACATTGGTATTTTATATTGTTGCGATTTTTTTTAAATGGGGCGACGTTAAAGTCATTTGCCTAGGGCACTGAGTTTGCTCGGCCTGGCAGTGAATGTAGGTCACGTTAATTCAGTTCTAACTCCCAAAATATTATGGTACAAACGAAAATTTTGAAGGAACAATCCGATACAAACGAAAAGCAATTGGTTCACGTCATTTTTTTACTCGGTAAAAACACCTAATGGGGCAACTTCACGGGCGTTATTTAAACTTTTTTCACTGTTTTTTACTAACATTAAAAATAGAAGTACTGTAATATAATCCCAATTTGAAATTTTATCCAAAATGTTATTGATAATTCATAGCCGAAAGTCAAAAGTTGCATAACCAGGAATCATCTTAAGGGAGAAACATAACTAGGCTTTTTTTAACTTCACCTGTGGCACTAAGAGAGCTATTTTAGCAAGCCTATTGTGGGTTCAGCCAGATCAACAATGAAACGGAGAGGTATGAGGGACAGTGTCTGACATATCTAAGCCGAAAAATTCCGAGTCTTATGACACGTCATGATTCTAATCCGGGTCCTCCAGAGGGATAAGCTGTCACTTAAACCGTTTGGCCATCTGACTGTCATCGGGACTGGGTTTGCGCATAAAATCATTTCTGTATATAAATTTTTTAAGATCCATACTTATAAAAGTTTTATTATTGTTATGATATCAAATTAAATGAATTATGATATAAGTACTGTATTACTAAAATTATTATCTCCATTATACTAAATCCAAAGTATAAGTACAATTGAAAATAAGTTGAATCCGACGGCCGAGCGATTAAAGGTGGCAACTACCACACTGGGGATCCAGGATTAAATCGAATGATTCGAAAAAATTCCAGGAATTTTTTGGGAAGGTTCATCCGGTCGTGTTAAGCCCCATCCCCACCACCCGATCTTCCCATTATGGTCCTATCTATACCCATAATGAGCTTGCAAAAAGGCCCACAGGACAGAATTTTAAAAATAAATAAACAGTTTTGAATTTTAGAGAAATCTGAAATGACTTTTATTCAGAACTAGCTGCAAGGACCCGCTTCGCTGGGTTTTTATTTGTTCGTACATTTGTATGTAATATAGTTTTTTTTATATATATAAAAGACTGTTTTTCTAAGTAATCTAGAATCTAGCTGTAAGGACCCGCTTTGCTGGGTTTTTAAAAAGTAACGATAGTGAAGATTAAGATAATTACATTATAGCCAATCTTACCCGTTTTCACAGAATGCACGAATTGGGTCCCCTTTGAGAATTTTTAGATGGGTCTAAAAATATGTTCGATTTCCCGCAAAAACGAAAAAAACTGCATCTGCGTATCGCACGTCGCTTTCTCTTAACAATTCCATTGTTACGTAACATTTCCATTGTTGACACTTCCATTGTTACTTAACACTTCCATTGTTA